>NC_061118.1:121001565-121025594 GCF_002878395.1 Capsicum annuum
AGTAAGGTATCTCCCAAAAACTTAAGATGATGGCTTGAAGCTAAGGGGGAGATAACTAAATGAATAACCAAGTAAGACTCTCAGATTCTTGTAGTGATGTCATGATGATATAGAACATTAAAAATTAAGGGTGAATCTCAACCCATTCCTATCTTAGTATTTCTCAGTGATCCTAATACCTACTCATGCTTTACGATTTAGTTCCATGATCAGTTCACGTTCATACATATGATAGAGAGTCATGTACTCACTCTTTATAATGTGCTTCATTTTCATAACTCATGTGTTACGCCAAATGATTGGCGAGATTCAGCTTATAGCCATGAATACCCTAAATTCAGAGCGCTTTGGTGAGTCCCTGTTGTTGTTTTGCTATTCCTCAGGCCTCAGATGAGTGTTTGCTTTGAAGTTCATATGTGGTTATAAACATAGGCTTGAATGAAATGTTGAGATTGTTGTAAAGGAACGCTATATACGCTAGCAACTTCATAGTAAGAGTTCAGAGTAGTCATTGAAGTGGTAAGGCATGATATACTTAGAATATGATCTTTAAAGGAGATATAAAAGATTGCATCATATGGTTTAGAATAATAGTGTGGTCTGGCATGTTGTATTTTTGTGACTTAGAGTTAGGCTTGATCACGGCGAAGGGATTAAGTTATTTCCGACATTATTAGAAAGATTTGTCAATGCTCATATGAGAATTTTAAGCTGAGTTGAATGAATATGATATTTAAGGAGAATAGTATAGTTAAGTGATATTCGAGAAGTGTGTTAAGCTTGAAAGTAAGAATTTGTAATGCCAAAGGCCTGGAAATTCTATCCTAATTCAGGAGTTATATCCTATGTTCCAGACTGCAGAGTAGTGTCAATGTGGTGATTCCTCAGTTGGATGTCTTGTGTAATCCATACCCAAGATTCATGGCTCCCTATTACTGCTAGAATTTCTTTAGAGAATTGTGATGAAGAGATGCTCCAGTTAAGTATAAGGGTGCAGTATAATTCAGTCTATATGGCCAATAAGTCAGTTTAGCAGTTAGATTCGCATAACTTGTTTTCTCGTCTTTGCACTTATTCATGCTACTCGAAATCTCAGACATGCTACTATTCCAAGATGGAGTATACTAGTAGTTACGAGTATAGCCCATTTAATGCATCATGCCTTAAATTCAGATTCCAGATGTTCAGTTATGATTCAATTCGTAGGTACCCTGTGCATCGCCTTACTTTTCCGAGTATCTTAGTGAATTGAGCATTCATAGAGGGACATAGGGTACCAAGGGGGAGATACCCCATTCAGTTGCATGCATAGATTCTTATTACAAGCTTCACATTAGTTATTATTGCGTATTTAGCCATACATTCATACGTTAGTTCAGTCAGATATGTATGCATTAGAAATGCATGTTCAATAGAAAAGTTCAACTTATCAGTGTATTCAGTCCTGCATTCATGAGAACAACTCGGTCACAGATCCATGCATCAGATATGCATGATTCATTATGAGAATTCAGCCTATGAGTAGCTTCAGTCAGGTGTTCCATGCCTCGGTTATGCATGTCCGGCATAAGCATTTAAAACATCAGTAGTTCCAATCTTATAGTTATGTTTCTGATCAGTGTATTCTTTCTTAGGGAACATATCATGTCCGCGTTATCCCATACCCTTAAGACTTCGACATTCTATCCATCATTCGGGGACGAATGATCCCAGGGGGGAGATAATGTAACACCCCGCATTTCGGGCTAGAATAAAAAACCATGACTTTGATGCGTTGATAATCCCAGAGCCTTAAATCCTATGCCAATTTGGCATGTTAATCAAGTATGTAGTATGTGAATCCATTTGAGCATGAATTTAAACCATAGAGGTCCTTCAACTCAAGGAAGAGTTGAAACTATTTCGATCGATTAAGTTTTAGTGGACATTATAATTTATGTCAGCTTCCATCGACCATAACTCTCTGTATATGTCGAATTAGAGAGCCTACTATATGTCAAATGATAGGTCTTTGATTTACCTTTCCAATGATACCAATTTTGCTAAAATCCGACACCCGAGCAAGAAGTTATGGCCTTTTAAAGTAGTATGCGTCGCCTAACCAATCGCACATGGCCACTGGAAAGCATATGCGGCGCCTATGTAAATATCGGCGATATCATATGCGGAGCCTATGTAAATATAGGCGATATCATATGCGGCGCCTATGTAAATATATGCAATATCATATGCGGCACATATCTTATGGTTTGAAATGACTTAAACATTTCGTTTTTTGGACAAAATGGTCCTTTTCTCACCCTTATTCAGCCATAAACACGAAATTCAGTCCCCAATTCTCCAAAAGACATCCACATTCATCTAAAAAATTTTAAGAACACTCCCAAGGGTTTCAAACTAAAAACCCAAATAAATTAAGCCTCAGCCGTAGGTTTTCAAAATTAATTAGAGATTCGAATCCTCAATCCACAGGCTTCAAGAAGCATCCATTATTTTTCGAAATAGAGGTACGTGGGGTTTTCCTAAATTCTCATGGGCATAGAAAAATCATGTTTTAGAATGGGGGTTTTGAATCTATGTATATATTCATGTATTAAATGTTTTAGCATTATTGTTTTGGTCTTTTGACCTTTTCCAAAGTGATTTGAGAATATGAATATATGAAACCATGTATTTAAGAATGAATTCTTGTTGAGAGCATGATTTTCGGTGAATTTCCTCTTATTATGATTTTTTTTTTCAGATTTCTCATAGCATATGAATTTATTTGCAATGCATCCTTGAAAAGCACTATATGAAATGATTGAACTCTTGTTATGATTTAAAGGTGGTTTTAAAATCACTAAAGAGGAAATCTAGCATGAATGTTTAATGTTCATAATGCATGTAATGAAAGAGTGCATGGATTTGCTAAAGGCACTAGACCACCATATGTTGATGAAGTTTTTGCATGATTTTGACTTGAGTTTCGAAACACGAAATCTTCTATATCAGTTGCATGTTTTTGGTGGTCTAAACTATTCTTTAAATGAAAGATTTAGCTTAATGTATTATGGCTCAGAAATCATGACTTGCAAGTCTTGGTATGACGATACCAATTCAGACCAATGCCATATCAGACTCAGACTAATAGACATTTCAGACTATTATGATTTTAGATATTCAGAATGTTGCATGTACAGAAAAGGTTAAAAATGGGCATACAGAGATGTTAGGTAGTTCCCTGAAGAGGGCTTGAGTTCAACCAACTCATTGCCTAAAACCGTGGTTTGCCGACCCGAGTATATTATTATATACTGACTTAAGTATCGTGTGGCGTATCAAATTTAGGAACTCCAATCCTTGCGGCATACTCGGGTTGGAGGCTTCCCCACCGAGTCAATGGCGGATTCCATATCACCCGTGGAATATCAGACTTGTAAGGGATACCACCTAACTCAGAAGTAATACACATCAAAGTTTGAGACTTACAGATAGGTTACATGTTTTCAGAAGGTGCCTATATGTTTTTCAGAAACTGTTTTATGAATAATGTTTGATGAAAATTTTCTCTCACGTATTATAATTTATATATATATATATATATATATATATATATGTTCAATTACTCTATTTTAGATTGCTTCGCATGCCAGTATAATTGTGCTGACCCCCCCTCCTTTCAGATTTTGAGACACGGTCTAGGGGTCCAGATAAACAGTAGATATTTCAGATCGCAGAGCAAATTGTGCAGGGCTGAGCCTTCTATATTCCAGAAGGCCTGTTTACTTTCAGATATTTATCTTTAGTCATGTTTTGGTCTACTGGGGGCCTTGTCCCAGTTTTTAGACAGTTTTGTTTAGTTCATAGTAGAGATTTCGCAGATTGAGTCAGACATTATTATTATCCAGATATATTTTGGATTTCAATTTTTCAGTATTATAATCACATTCAGACTGACCATGTTTCCATATTAGATTTCTATTTCTGCATTATCTTTTATTATATGAATGTTGTGCATGATTACCAGATAGACAGAGGGCGTCCCAGGCCTTCACGGTTCGGGAATGCTCGTCACGGCCAGGGCCCCGATTCGGGTCGTGGTAGAATGAAAACACAAAGAAAAGGACTCAAAACTAACTCACAACTTAGTAGATAATTACTAGTTTGCCAATTAGTGCTAGAATCAACAAAATGCAACTAAGAAACAAGGATTAGAAGCTAAGAAATCAAAATTTGAGCTAAAAATTTGATTGTACAAGAGTGATGGCGTCGCAGCTTGTGGTTGGCCGAGGGTTTTGAATTTTTTTTTTGGTTCTTCAACCTTGAATTTGGGTCAATCTTCACTCAAGAGAGGTAGAAATTCGATTTTGTGGAAGAAATACAAGGTTTGGAGCCTTTTCAAGCTCAAATGAGTTTGAATTTGAGTTGGCCTCCCCTTGTACTTTCAATTGTACTTGAATATTCCTTTTGTTCCCTTCTTGTGATGACGTAGAATATGCTTGGAATGTTCTTTGTACAAACAACTCCTACACTCTCTTTCTTCCTTTTTCAAGATCAAACAACCACTTTTGAATATTCTTCTCCAACAAGATATGAAGATCTTGAAGAACACTAAGAACATTCAAGATTTGACCAAAGTTGACCTTCAAGCACACAAATTCAAAATTTGATTTTTCATGAAGATCCAAGGTCACTTTGCCAAACCAAACACAGATATCAAAATATTAAACCAAAAACGTCACAACCACACTAGCCAAAACAAGATCCACCTTCAAATAGCTTCAAACACAAGCTCAACAATGGTGGATGGTTCAAAACACCTCCGATTTAGCTCAAATCTTAGATCTAGACTCTATTAGTGCTAGGGAACAAGGATCTAGCACTGAAAACTAGCAAAGCACACACAAAAAAAGTAAATCTAAGATCTAAAATACTGTCTAAAGTACAAAAACGTGATACATCTTTTTTTTTTTTTTTGGATTTTTGGACACTTATTCTAGTGTTAGGAACAAGGATCTAGCACTAGAAGCACACAAAACACATAAAAAATCAAGTCTCAAAAATTGAAAGCCCGGAAAAAACATGAACATAAACTTTTTTTTTTTCTTTTTTCTTCTTTTTCACTTTTTCTTTTATTTTCAAGATAACAATCCCAAGATTAATTTTGTTGGAACAAAATCAAACCTTGCTCTGATATCAAATGATATAAGAATCGTTCTAAAGAGATAAAGACTAAGAGAAACAAGATAACAAACAAATGCAATAAAGAAAAAGGATAGAAAAGATGACATAAAAAGTTACAAAGAATCAAGAACCAAACTGTGTATCAAGTGATAAGACCATTAAACTCGCAAAATCAAACACCAATCTTCTTACGGTGACCACAAAGGGAATCAACTCCGCCTTACAACCACCGTTTCTAAGCAAATGTCAATAGTGACTTTTCCAAGCCCTACACTAATGGCTATTCCAAGCCCTACACTACTCTCTCAAAGAGAGAAAAAAACTTTCAATGTCTTTCAAATATCCATCATAAATTGCTAAGGGAAAATGACCTAACTAATGGCTATTTATACTATTACATAAAGGAGTGAAATTACAAAAATATCATTAATGAATTTAACACTCCATAGGCGTCTTTCCCATGCTCCAAAGCAATGACTAAAACACCCTTAATGAGTGTTTACACTCCATGGCCACCCCTCCAATGCTCCAAAGCCGTGGGTCTCTCCTTCTTCAAGCTTCAAAATACCTCTTGTAGCCCTTTGGTAAACATCAACACAAGTCCCAAACAATCTTCCAAACATGGTTTTGCTCCATTGTAAGCTCAAAACGAGTCCTCCTCCATGCATGTCCTTGTATCCTTAATGTGACCAAAGCTTGAATCTCCATGTATAAGCCTCGAATGATGTCTTCAAAAGCTATGATGACCCTTTGGCTCGTATCAAGGCTGGACCTAGATGTGGGATTCAAATGTACAACAACATACCCAGTATATTCCCACAAAGTGGGGCCATGGGATTCAGGTGTTATTGTTATGTTTGTTATATTAAATTTTAATCCAACTTCTCCATGTGATTAGTCAATTCATCTATTACCTCATTTTTGTTTTGCTCGAATTGGAAGACGTTGGTAATACCATATTTTCAACTCATTGTGCAACTGTTCTTTTGGTTTACATTGATTTTTGCCAAGTTTTGCGGTTAGGAAAATAATTGAAGGTAGGAGCTTGAAGGTTCAAAACTGTTTACCTTGGCACCTCGATATTTTGAGGATTTCGTCTTAAGTCGATATGCACACGGTAAGCTTTAGATTTAAGCTCATTTTTCCTCTGTTTTGTTTAATGGCATTGTCGACAGAATGAACCAACATCCGTAAATTTAGAAATTGTCCCTTTTTGGTGCTTTCCGTAAATAATACCTATATTTTCTTGCAACTGATTTAACGATATCGATTGAAAATTCATACCAGACCAATCAGAGGCTCTTAAGGATTATATCCAAGAAGTTCAAGGTAAGGATATCAATCGCTTAATTCTCTCGAATTGGCCGTCAGGCCTTTCAAGTTAGGCTTCTGTGAAAACAATCACAGGCCGTTAAACTCGGTGAGGTAGACTTGAAAGATAGACCGTCCATAGGGCTTTGAGCTCAGTGAGATGGATCCGGAAGATACAGAGTCCACTGGGCATTAAGTCGGTGAGGTGAGTTCGAAAAATGAGAGAGTTGATCAGGAGGCGTTCTGAGATAAAAGCAGGCATACTTCTTTCAATTCCGCATCCCGATTTAGAATGAGTAATAGCTAAAAAAATTGTGGTTTAAATTTGCTGCACTGTTTAAAATGAGCTAGATTTAGTTTGAAGAGAAAAAGCCACTATATTACAAGTTTTGAGTAGATGTTATGCTCCCTTTATTGCATACCTTATTTTCAGATACTCTCAAAGTGATTATTGTCAACTATCAGCATGAATATTAAAAGTGTCAACTATTCATATTATAATATTGGTGACTAGTAACTATGATTTCCATGAAATATGAGAAGAGTCTTATTATTTCACAAAACCAAATCTTGAGTCTTGAGCATTGAACAGACTGTAAAGTGAGAAAGGAATTTAAAAAGATGAATCCAGTTTGATTTAACATAAATAACTTGAGAATCAATAAGTTTGGACAAGAATAATGCAAGTAGCTCAAAGGTGCATTGACAAAAATTAGTAGTCTTTAATAGTACTGATCACTTACACCAAAGGGAATGAATGCTATCCAAAAGTATGCGTTCCAGCCTGCAAATAGAAAGTGAGTGAGAAATCAAAAATAACTAGGAGGGAGAAAAAAGAGGGGTTGATACTTCAAAAATAATATCTTATGCTACGCTCAAAATCAAATACAGCTATGGTAATAAAAAAAGAGGATGAAAAAGTAAATGACATAGCTCACCGTGAACATTAAGCAATAGGAACAAGACCACAAAAAGCCACAGATACCAGCTGCATAAGCAATTGCAAAATTTCAGCAGTTTGAAAATCAAAAGGAACTAAGAGCCCGTTTAGCTTACCGGACTATAAATGACTGATAAGCATCAAGCACAGAAAAACAATTTTAAGTGCCGAAGCTGATTATATAGAGAACTATCTAGTTACGTGTTTGGATAGAAGTGTTGAACCTATTAAAAAGTTACATTAAGAAAATGAGATGTTGGTCGTTGAGGTAAACACATGAGTAACCTCTAAGAGGAGAGACGAGAAATCTAACAGTAACATCAGATTGACTAATACATGCTTCCTTGTTTTATTTCAATTTTGTTCACTCAGTAACTATTGTTGAACAAAATTGTAAGCATTGTGTTACCTAATCCCAACAACTTTCTTAAAATCAGCCTCAAGTACGCGTATCATATACTTGTGAAAATTGAACTTTGGATTCCCCTTGCAATGAATCTAAGGTGGAAAAACCAGCAAGAGTTGAGCTTCATGGAGAAACCAAAAATATTAAACCAGTATATTAATTTAAATGTACCATAATGAAGCCAAGCCTCAAAGTTGTATAGTCCAATTTTGTGACAGATCCAAAGAATTGCTTGACGAAAGAACGCTGAGCATCAAGAGAAAAATAGAAAATTGTTAGACAATTCTAAAATATTGACAATCCATAGAAGCAGAATGAAAATACGCATAAAACCAACTTAGTAAGGTTGATGTTTTACCAAAACCTAGAAACCGGCTCTTGGAAAAATCATGGTCTTGGACATGTGTAACTTTCGAGCGAAGTACTGCAGATAAAAATACATCCTCATTAGGATGACAACAGAAAAGGTAACTCAATGTTGAAAGAGTTACATTCTGATGAATACGCTATCAACGATACTACATTTTCCAGGTCATAATATCAGGTTTAGTACAAATAGTTTCCTGTTGTTGTAGTTCAACTTAACTTGATAATGTAAAAAGATTTATAATGTCAATGCACAGAACTCAAACTCGTGACTTGTGAGTACTTGTGCAAATTTTGTGTCCAATTTCGTTCAACGGGAAGTATTCTACTAAGACTCAGCAGCCATTGGGCAATATACCTTCTTCTGGATTATATTCCTCCCAAGATTTCCACTGACGTATCTGTGCAGGTAAAGCAAGGTCATGTATAAATGAAAAACGAAGGGACGCAGGGGGAAGGGGGGGGGGGGGGGGGGGCTGAATCCAGAAATCTAAAGCATAATGACTGAGAACTTTACCTTTAAACCTTCAAATAAAATTGTAAGAGCTGAGAAAGTAACATGTGAAATGGCCAGCACGAAGATAAAGGTATGTAGATGATGCAGTGCTGTAAGAGATAGCAATGGTGCCTTATCCTGTTAAGTCCCAAAAAGAGTGTGTATAGGAATTCAGAGTTGCCATTCTAAAATCTTAAGTTTCATCCAGAAAATATGACACATAATCAAGGGCATATGATAAAAAAACATCACAATTTCATCAGCATATGGACTAAAACTGTATTTATATAGAAACTAATTTATGGATCTTGATTGGCAATTATTTCCCCTTTTGTTTGCTATTTTCATAATTTGGGCGGCGGATAGGAAATTAATGATTTGGTTGAAGAGAGTCTTGGCGCAACAATAAGAGTTGTGTGATCGGAATGTCGCTTGTACAAGCCATCAAAACAACCTCTTGTAGAAATAAAAGATAAGACTACATGGCACATGCAATAATCCAACGTGGTCCAGCCCTTAAAATGGATATGTCACGCAAAAATAATCCAATTTTTGTTGACCCCATGAACGGCAGAAGCTTAGTCCACCGGACTGCATTTTATGTCAAAGGCAAAATAGAGAATACTATTTAGACATTTAATGATTTGGTTGAAGAGAGTCTTGGCGCAACACTAAGAGTTTTGTGATCGGAATGTCGCTTGTACAAGCCATCAAAATAACCTCTTGTAGAAATACAAGAAAAGACTACATGGCACATGCAATATTCCAATGTGGTCCAGCCCTTAAAATGGATATGTCACACAAAAATAATCCAATTTTTGTTGATCCCATGAACGGCAGGAACTTAGTCCACCGGACTGCCTTTTATGTCAAAGGCCAAATAGAGAATACTATTTAGACATACCTTAGCCCCACAATAACCAGAATTAGCAGATCCAACAAGAAGGCACCTTCCTCCTAGAACTAAAGAGAAGAAATTGGTCAGAAAGTGAACAGTTTCTTTGGCATCATTGTCCTTTTTACAAGGGAGCCAATGATTAGTCAAGTGCTTTGAGATGCATATTTTAAGAATTCTATCTTGTGACACTGTCAATAGCAGAGATATGAATCCTAGCAGCATCAACTCTGCATCATTCATCATATTTTTGAATATGGATTAATTGGACATTTCCAGTCCACCAAGTAAAGAAAGAGGCACAAAGAGAAGTTGAAAATTTACCTTGTCTGATCTTTTGTAAGGCTTCATAGAGTGGCTTCTGTTTTTTCTTGAGCAAATACTGACAGAGAAATCACAATTGTTACTCATATTATCGAAGACTGCTCTTATAGCTGAATTTTACAAATGTCGTACTCTATAGCAGATAGTAATAATTCTCTGCTCAGACTCTTCAAAAATTTCAATGGTTGCATGTCGGATACTTCAAAACCAGTGAATGTTTAAAGGACCCGACATGGGTGCTACATAATTTTTGGAGAGTCTGAGCAACATAGCATATCAGGAGGATTAATAGTAAATTACTGTGGACCAACATTTAAGTAAAAATCAAGCAAACTTTTCTGTGCTGCAAACTATTTGAAACGAGCTGACAGTCAACATAAAACTAGTCAGTTCATGACAGTCGAAAATGAAAGAACCAGGTTGATCATGAAAAAGAGACATGATAGAAATCATAAGTACAAAAGAGTAAATTACTATATGGACAACATATAAGTAAAATGAAGAAAAAATTTATTTTGTGCTGCAAACAATTATTGGAAAGGAGCTGACAGTCAACGTAAAACTAATCGATATATGATAATCGAAAATGAAAGAACTAAGCTGATGAAGAAAATAAACATGATGGAAATCATAAGTACAAAAGAGTAAACTTTACTATACAAACCAACCAAAGAAAATCAAGAAAACTATGTGATGCACACCAACAACTCTTTGGAAACGAGCTGACAGTTAAAGTAAAACTAGTCAATTTGTTTCAACAAGAAGAGATATAGCAACTACGACAGTGCTGACCACAACAACAACCCATGTTGGTGTATATTCCAAATTTGTTTCTTGATCTCCTCCACCTCCTGCCATTTTTTTTCCTCCTAAAATTAACCAACTCCTGCAACTGAATATATACAAGAAAAGTTACATATATAGGATTTTGAATTAAATAGGACGGGGAATACTATGTTGTTTCCTGCTATGTTTGTTGATTGTTGGAGATTTTAAAGAAGATACATGCTTATTGTGTAATGATAAAATGGTATTTTGATGGTAGATTCAAAATACTCCTTTATTACTTTAATTGCGAGAATAGAAAATATTTAACGGGAAATCATAATTGGAAGTACAATTTTTATAGTTCATGTTATTTTTAGTGTATTTTAAGAGCCTAGTACAATTTTTTAGTATGCAATTTTCATTATTTTGGTCTATTTTTGTGCTTGGTATTTTTTTTATTTTATTTTTTATATTGTGATTTTCTTGAACATCAATGGAAATTCGATTGTTTTTTATTAAAAAAAAATTCAAAATTTCGATAGAATCTAACAATTATACTTCCTTCGTTTCATATTACACCACTTAAAAAACTTTAATTAGATATGTATTCTATTAAACCAATGTTATTAATGTTGTTCACAACAACAACAACAAACCCAGTATATTCCCATCTAGTGGGGTCTGGGGAGGGTAGAATGTACGCAGTCCAGTTATTAATATTGTTCACAAACTCTAAAATTGACTAGTACTATTTTATTAGTTATTTAATATTAGAGAAAAGTCATAATTTCACCGTGAGCTTGTCGTCACAACTTACTTTAACACTTAAATTAAGCTTTCATTTATTTACCCCCTTAACATCTTTAAAGTGAATTAGTGTTACCCTTAATGCTGATGTGACATTTTAAAAAAAAATCGTGTATTTTATTAAGAAATAGACATGATTCCACTTATATATCTATATCTATATCTATATCTATCTCTAGATAGACAGATAGATAGATAGATGATAGATAAAAAAAATACTACCCATCTTCTTCATATAGCCCCACCCCCTTATCCCTCACCCCTCATCCCCACCCCGTTTCTTCATCTTTTTCGCACCCTCATCCTATTTTTTCATCTTCTTCGTAACCCCCACCACACCCAGTTTCTTCATCTTCTTCGTAACTCCACCTCCCCCTACCTTATTTTTTCATTTTCTTCATAAACCCTACTCACCCACTCCGTTTCTTCATCTTCTTTGTACCCCCTCTTTTCCTTTCATAACATTTTCCTTCCATTTTTTTCTCAACCAAAAGTAAAAAATGTCATTGGATCCAACTACTTTTAAAAAAATCATCCCTTTCCACTTTATCTCCTTCACAATTTCAAATCCTTTACTTGATCTACATTTCTTCAATGCTTCTCAACTTCGTATCACTGTTCTTGATTCTCTTATTTGTTCAAAAAAGCCCACAAATTACAGCAAGGTTAGTTCTCATTAATTAGGAATTCAATTGGTATTTTTTTTAATCAAAAAAGGTCATCGTCAACTCCTTACTAATTTTTCTCAGTTCCCGAGTCTTGTGCTTATCGGGAATTCACCGAATTTAATGAATTCAATTTCGTATAATCGGGTGAATAGGTTGGTGAATTCATCTATTGTTGAAGAGAAGTTGATGCCGTTGTTTATTGAGTTGATGTCCATTGAGGTATTTTATTGAATAAGTGGTAGGTTAGATGCTGATTTCATCGAACAAGTGGTGGGTCTGAATCTATTGTTGAGGTATTTTGTCCATATTTGACTCCAATGATGGACAGTTGTGGATGAGGGAGGGGGGGTGACACGGCCTGAACCATGGCCTAGTCGTGTTGGGTATCTCAAGCCCAACCGGGATTGGAGACCACCCCTAATACCAAACTATAACCACCTTACACCAAATGTTGGATAAATTTTGAATATATATATAGCATATAAAAAAAGGAATAATCATAAATAAAATACAATCAACCAGTGTCTTCCTCAGTACCAATACCAATGCCAAGGCAAACACCATTGCCGACACCACTCAAACCAACCCAAAGTAGTCCCCAAAGCCTCTATCCGAAAGTAAAATAATACCCTATTGAGACATGCCCCTGACCATGGCCAAAATCAAAGTCTAAGAAATAACAAAAGAATATAAAGAAGTCTATAACATGAGATGGAGCCTTCCGGAGTATGAAATCTCACCACTTCAATCCGACACAAGTTGTCCCCAAATCCAGTCATTGAGCATGAGGAGTAGTATGATTGGTTTCTGCATCACGTGCAGATACAGCGCCTGAAGACGGGTTAGTGGGTGAATGCTAGAATGTACTCAGGATAAGGATAAAATAATGTCACCATTTGAAACCAAGTAAAAATAACCATATATAAGAAAAACCATACATATTCATATATAATCCATATCGGGAAAGGGAACCGGATTATAAGACCCCACAAAGTTCCCTTGTAGTTTGAGCCTTGAGCGTGTCAAGTGAAATGTAATTTCGATCCTAAAATATTGAGAAAAGACTTCCCAAGTGATTAATATTTTAATCTTGTTGAATTTTCCTTAAAATGACTTCCTATAGTGTAGAGAATTGAAATATCTTCCCAACGATATCAATTTTGTCTAAATCCAAGATCGGGGTGAGAAGTTATGGCCGTTTTACCAAAAGTTGTCAGAACCGCCCAGGTGCGACGAATAATCCAACAGACTGTCGAGTGTGAGACGGACCGTTGAAACCAAGGCAGTAACTCCCTTTTTTGGCCGAAGTGTGACGGCTAGGACGACGGATCGTCAAGACTGTGAAGGACCATTACTGAGACCGTCGCTGCTGAGACAGTGTGGCCTCATCCTGGCCAACATGCGATAGAAGATTCGATGGACCATCGAGTTTGTGATGGACCATCATTGAGACCGTCACATCGAGGTAGTGTGTTCTTTTTCTGACCAACGTGCGACGGATGATCCGACGAACCATCACTCTGACCGTCGCAGCCCCTGTTCAATATTGTAAGTTATTTTTAAAATGGACTCTTCGGTCTTTCTACTCTTTTATCAACCAGATATATTCCAAACGAAGAAAATGACTTCATTCATCATCCAAAACACAAGAGAGCTAGGGTTTCTCCCTCAAGATCAAATCTAAAACCCTTCTCTAAGAAATCCAAGAACTCACCATAGATTGTACAAATTGAGTTGAGATTTGAGTTTCCAAAGTTCAAGGGTTGCAAAAACCCTCTCTCAAGATTAAGAAGAAAAGTTTGAAGAAAGCTTATTCATCCAATTTCATAATCTAAGGTATGTGGGGTTTTGAACAAGGGTAATCTTTTAACCCTTGTGCCCAAAGGTTTATTTAAACTATAATTTTCTGCAATCTATGAGACTTTACATAATACTAAATCAGGGTTTTTCATCCATTGTTATTGATTGCAATATCTAGATGTTTCCCATGAATTGAAAGTCAAATATCATGATTTTACATGTTTTCTTAAGAAATTGAAGCTGGATTTATACCCTATGTTATTAGTCCTTGAGAATTTAAGAGTTTCAATGTTGTAGAAATTGAAGTATATGAGTATGTTGATATTTTGAGACAAATTGCTGTAACTTCCAGATTTCTACATGAATTATGAATATATATGCTATCTATTATGCATTATGATGAGTTTTAACTTGAGATTGAATTATGGGTCATTAAGCCCTACTTGACACTTGCAATTTTATGAACTATTATGCTATAAACACCCATGATTTGAGTATTTTGAAATTATTGAGAAATATTTTGACCTAATGGTCATAGAGTTTTGAAATCCACTCTACCACATGAGATTACAAATTTGATTGTTAAGTTCTTCTGAACCATGAGATTGGATTTCCATAAAATGAGTGAGATAAACTAAAGGGAGTAATATTTAGCACCGAGTTGGGTAAGTTACCATCGTTTCTTACCCCAAAACTACGTGCCACCGTAGGTTTGAGATTTTAGGCCTGAGGCCAAGATGATTGGGCCCAAGGCTGAGATAAGTGATCACTAAATTGAGGTTATATTCCTTGGTAAGAGTCTGACACCTCTCCCTAATGTGAGGTTTCTTTCTTAGGAGGACAAGACGTTGGACTCCATGTAGCTCGCACAGTTGATGTCGGTTAAGAGAACCTCCCTAAACTAAAGTATTTTCCATTGAGATAGAATATTTTCCCTAAAGCTTTGAGATAAGATATTTTCTAAAGTGAACGAATTGCTTTTGATTATTTTCCAAAGAAGGAAGTAGTTTTCTCTACTAATAAGAGTTGATCATAAAGTTTTAAACCAAAGTCATACGATTTCGAGTTCCAAGTGTTTGAGTTCAAAAGAGTTATAAGTCCTTGAGCAATAAAGAAGTTTTACTCTCCATGAGATATATGCATGAGTTGAAAGTATTGTTTAAAGCTTCCTTCATCCTATGAGTAATGAGAGTAAGAGGAGATCACAATTTTTAAAGCCAAAGTATAATGACTCAGATATTTGTGTTACATGCTTCATTCTACATGATTTATGAGCTTTACATTTTAGACTTATTTAAGCCATGTGAGTCATTCTTATTTGCATGCATGATTTGATTAAAGAGTATTGATATTGTTTTATGTAAATGCATACACCCCAATATACTCAGTACATTCCCAAGTACTGATTCACATATACATCTATGTGCTACATTATCTTATAATATAGGTTTAGGTGCTCAGTCCTAGCCTCGTCGGTGATTTTCGAGTACTTTTATCTATATTTCTATAGCGGTGAGAACCCACAGTTGTACCTTGAAGAGGTTAGAAAAATCATGCAGGTGATGCATGTTTCTGAGGAAGAAAGTGTTGAGTTGGCGTCTTATAGGTTGAAAGACATAACTTATGACTGGCTTGTATCGTGGAGGAAGGGTAGAGGTGAGGATACTGCTCCTATGACTTGGTAGGTATTCTAAAATACATTTTTTGACAAATTCTTTTCGCTTGAGATGAGGGAAGAAAAGATTGAGGAGTTTATGAACTTGAGGCAGGGCTCCATGACTGTTAAGGAGTACTGCTTGAAGTGCAACCAGCTGGCCAAGTATGCTCTTGATTTGATTTCTGACACCCAAGCTAGTATGAGTAAGTTCGTGACAGGTGTTTCTGGTTTGATGCTGAAAGAGTGTAGGATTGTGATGCTGCATAGTGATATGGATCTGTCTAGGTTGATAACGCATACACAGTAGATAGAGGCAGATAAAATTAGATAGAGAGACAGAGTGAGGGGTAACAAGAGGGCTAGATCTGAGCAGCATGAGTATAGTCGGCCTAGATTCCATGAAGGAAACCGCCCTCAGTTTCAGAGACGTCCATCTATTCCAGCGCCTTCATCAGCTAGTGTTCCTATGCCTAGAGGTAGGTAGAAGCAAGAGAGCAAGTCTTTTATGTCTAGGTCATAGAATAGTGTTGTTAACAGGCCCCGTTATCCTCCTTGTGCTAAGTGTGGTAGGGATCATCCCGTTGAGTATTTCACAGATTTAAGGGGTTGTTTATATTGTGGGAAGCAGGTCCACATACTTAAAGATTGTCCGCATGCTAGGCAGGGGACCAGAGATGCCTGACCTCAGGCACAGGCTACTAGTACATCAACTTCTGTCCCTCGTCCTGCCCCTGTTCTGGGCACTTCATCTAGCACTACTGGCGGTCAGTGCCAAAATAGATTCAATGCCTTACCATCCCATTAGGAGCAGGAGGACTCTCCCTATGTTGTTACTGGTATGCTCAGTATCTTTTGTTTTGATATTTATGTATTGTTGGACCCCAGGTCAAGTCTCTCCCATATGACCCTACTTGTGGCTGTGAATTTCAAAATGAGTCCCGAAGATATTCTTGAGACTTTTCTAGTCTCCACACTAGTAGGGGAGATAGTGGTTGCTAAATGAGTGTATAGAGATTGTCCTGTTACTGTTCTGCATAGAGTCATACTTACTGATTTGAGAGAGTTAGATATGGTGGATTTTTACCTTATCTGGGTATGTATTGGCTTCATTCTTGTTATGCATTTATAGACTGTCGTACCTGTGTGGTCAAGTTTCAGTTCCCTAATGATCTAGTTTTTGAGTGTTTCGGGAGTTCAATATCTCCCAAGAGTCATTTTATCTCCAATCTCAAAGCAAAAAAACTAATATCCAAGGGTTGCATCTATCACCTAATTGGAGTCCAAGACACTAACTCCAAGGCTCTAACTATTCAGTCAGTCGATATTGTTAATGAGTTTCCAAATTTTTTTTTGAAAGATCTCCCAGGGGTACCTCCTGATAGAGAGGTAGAATTCGGGACTGACCTTCTTCCCAACACTCATCCTATTTCTATTCTGCCATACCGTATGACACCTGCTGAGCTTAAGGAGTTGAAAGAGAAACTCAAAGATTTTTTAGACAAAGGTTTCATAAGGCCTAGTATTTCTCCTTAGGGCGCACCTGTTCTATTCGTGCAAAAGAAAGATAATTCTTTGCATATGTGCATTGACTATCATCAGCTTAACAAGGTCACAGTAAAAAATAAGTACCCTCTTCCAAGAATTGATGACCTATTTGTTCAGTTACAAGGTGCAAGTTATTTCTCTAAGATAGACCTTAGATCCGGCTATCATCAACTTAAAGTGAGGGAATGTGATATTCGAAAGACAGCCTTCCAAACCCGCTATGGTCACTTTGAGTTTCTAGTCATGTATTTTGGGCTAACCAATGCCCCAACATCTTTTATGGACCTCATAAATTGAGTGTTCAAGTAATATCTTGATATGTTTGTTATAGTGTTCATAGATGACATCCTTGTCTACTCCCGCAGTGAGCATGATCATGCAGATCACCTTAGAATTATCTTGCAAACTCTTAGAGGTAACCAGTTGTTCGCCAAATTTAGTAAGTGCGAATTTTTGCTAAGGTCTGTAGCCTTTCTGTGTCATATTATTTCAGCCAAAGGTATTAGAGTTGATCCCCAAAAGATAGAAGCTATAAGAAGTTAGCCTAGACCTATCTGTACATTTGACATTAGAAGTTTCTTGGGTCTAGCGGGCTACTACCGCCATTTTGTTAACGTTTTCTCCTCTATTGCGTCTCCCATGACCCGGTTGACCCAAAAGAAAGTTAAGTTCCAATGGTCAAATTCCTGTGAGAAGAGTTTTCAGGAGTTAAAGACTCGACTTACTTCAGGCCCTGTGTTGACTTTGCCGATGGTACAGATGGTTTTGTGGTGTATTGTGATGTCTTTAGAATTAGTTTGGATTATGTGTTGATGCAAAGAGGTAAGATTATAGTCTATGCCTCTAGACAGTTAAAGACACATGAGAAGAATTACCCAACCCATGATCTTGAGTTAGCTGTTGTTGTCTTTGCTTTGAAAATCTGGAGACACTATCTTTATGGTTTTCATATTGATGTGCTTACTGATCATAAGAGCCTGCAGCATGTGTTTACTCAGAGGGAGTTGAATCTTAGGAAGATGAGGTGGTTAGAGTTGTTAAAAGACTATGATATGAGTATGTTGTATCACCCAAGCAAGGCCAACATAGTGGTGGATGCCCTTAGCAGATTGTCTATGGGTAGTGTTGCTCATGTAGAGAAAGGTAAGAAAGAGTTAGCTCGTGATGTGCATTGTCTGGATAGATTGGGTGTTAGGTTGCTTGATTCAGCTGAGGGAATTAATTTGGTGCAAAGTAGTTTCGAATCATCTTTAGTTTCGGAAGTAAAGGAGAAACAAGATAGAGATTGTAGTTTGGTCAGACTGAAGGGGATAGTTAAGAACCAAAATCTAGAGGTTTTCTCCTAAGGGGGAGATGGCGTGTTGAGATTGCAGGATAGATTATGAGTTCTGTATGTTGATGATCTGAGGCAGAGGATTATAGTCGAAGTGCATGACGCGCGGTATTATATTCATCCCGGCACTACCAAGATGTACCATGACTTGCGGGAAATCTATTGGTGGAATGGTATGAAGAAGGATATAGCTGAGTTTGTAGCAAAGTGTGCAACATGCCAACAGGTTAAGGTAGAGCACCAAAGATCTGGTGGTGTGATTTAAGAGTTTGGTATATCCACTTGGAAGTGGAAGGTGGTTAATATGGATTTCGTGACCGGGTTACCTCTTTCATGTCGTCGTCATAATTCTATTTGGGTTGCTGTAGACAGGTTGATTGAGTATACACACTTTTTGCCCATGCATACATCTTATAAAATTGAGGATTGTGCTAGATTATATATTCGGGAGTTAGTCAGGCTGCAGAAAGTTCCCTCATCTATCATTTTGGATAGGGGTACTCAATTTACTTCTCAATTTTGGAGGGCAGTTCAGTAGGTTTTTGGTACCCAAGTTCTTTTGAGTTCCGCTTTTCATACTCAGACAAATGGTCAGGCAGAGAGAGCTATTCAGACCCTAGAATATATATTGAGGGCGTGTTCTCTTGATTTCAAAGGTAGTTGGGATGAGCATTTGCCATTAGTAGAGTTTGCATATAACAATAGTTGCCATGCTAGCATCGAGATGATACCATTTTAGGCCTTGTATGGTAGAAGATGTAGATCACCCATAGGTTGGTTTGAAGTGTGTGAAGCTATCGTGATTGGGCCAGATAAAGTATTTAAAGCTATGGAGAAAGTTAAGTTGATTAGAGAGAGGTTAAAGATAGCTCAGAGTCGTCAAAAATCATATGCCGATGTGAGGAGAAGAGATCTTGAGTTTGAAGTGGGTGATTTGGTGTACTTGAAGATTTTACCCATAAAAGGGGTGAAGAGGTTTGGTAAAAAGGGAAAGCTTAGACCCCGTTATGTTGGCCCATATAGAGTCTTGAGCCATGTTGGTAAAGTAGCCTATGAGGTTAAGTTGCCCACAGAGTTGTCAGCCATTCATCCTATTTTTCATGTCTCCATGCTTAAGAAGCATATTGGTGATTCCGTTGTGGTAGATCCTTCAAAGAGTGCTGATATTCAGAACAGTCTTTCATTCGATGAGATTCCTGTTGAGATCCTAGATTTTCAGATCCATAGACTGAGGAACAAAGAGGTTTCCTTGGTCAAAGTGTTGTGGCAGAACCAGTCAGTTGAGGGTGCTATTTGGGAGGCAGAAGCAGACATGCAAGCCAAGTACCCACACCTCTTTTTAAAGGTATTATTCTTCCTTAATTTAAACCTTCTAAATCTAAAGTTCTGCTATAAATCTATTCTTGCATGAGTTCTTGCAATTTCTGAGGTATTCAAGAGTTTAGAGAGATTTTGAGCCGTTTAGTAAATTGCTTCAGCAATGTGTACTCTGTTTTCCTGTGTTCCTAAACTAACTAGTTACATTCAAGGATGAATGTTTCCAAGGTGGAGATATTGTAAGACCACACAAAGTTCCCTCGTAGTCCTAGCCTTAGAGCATTTCAAGTGAAGTGTAATTCTTGACCTAATAGATTGAGAAGTAAATTACCAAGTGATTGGCGTTTAAACCATATATAATTATCTTAAAATTTGACTTTTTGTCATGTAGAGAATTGAATTACCTTTCCAACGATACCAATTTCATCCAAATCCGGTATTGGTGTGAGAAGTTATGGTCGTTTTACTGAGACTTATCAGAACTGCCCAAGTGCAACAGGCGATCCGACGGATCGTTGAGTTTGCAACAGACCGTCACTCAAACCATCATAACCAAGGCCGTAACTCAATTTTCCTAGCCCAAGTGCAACGGCCAGGACGACGGACCGTCAAGGCTGCAATGGACTGTCACTGAGACCGTCGCCACTAAGGCAATATGGTTTCATCATGGACAATTTGCGACGGATGATCTAACAGACCATCAAGACTGCGATGGACCATCTCTTAGACCATCAAACCAAGGTAGTGTGTTCTTTTTCTGACTGACGTGCGACGGGTGATCTGACAGACAGTTAGACTAGCTACGGACCGTCTCTTTGATCGTCGCAGCCCCGTTCAGTATTTTTAACTCATTTTAAAAAGGGCTTTTTGGTCTTCTTCACTCTTTTATCAACCAAATATATTCCAAACAAAGCAAATGGTTTTATTCATCATCCAAAACATAAGAGAGCTAGGGTTTCTCTCTGAAGATCAAATCTAAAACCCTTCTCCAAGAATCCCAAGAACTCACCACAGATTCTACAAATTGAGTTGAGATTTGAGTTTCCCAAGTTAAAGGGTTGCAAGAACTGTCTCTCAAGAGTAAGAAGAAGAGTTTAAAGCAAGCTTGTTTATCCAATTTCATAATCTAAGGTATGTGGGGTTTTGAACAAGGGTAATCCTTTCACCCTTGTACCCAAAGCTTTATTTAAACTATAATTTTCTGCAATCTATGAGATTTTACATGATATTAAATTAGAGTATTTCACCCATTGTTATTGATTGTAATATCTTGATGTTTCCCATGAATAGAAAGTTAAATAGTATCATTTTGCATGTTTTCTTAAGAAATTGAAGCTGGGTTTATACCCTATTTTGTTACTCTTTAAGAATTTAAGAGTTTTAATGTTGTAGAAATTGAAGTATATGAGTATGTTGATATTTTGAGATAAATTGCTGTAACTTCTAGATTTATACATGAATTATGAATCTATATGCTATCTATTATGCATTATGATGATTTTTAACTTTAAATTGAATTATGGGTCATTAATCCGTACTTGAAACTTGCAATTATATGAACTATTATGCTATAAGCACCCATGATTTGAGTATTTTGAGATTATTAAGGAAATTTTTGACCTAATGGTCATAGAGTTTTGATCCACTTTACCACATGAGATTACAGATTTAATTGTTAGGTTCTTTTGAACCATGAGATTATTTTGTTAGTGAATTTCCATGAGATGAGCGAGATAAACTAAGGGGAGTAGTATTTAGCAGCGAGTTGGGTAAGTTACCATCGTTTCTTACCCCAAAACTACGTGCCACCGTAGGTTTGAGATTTTGGGCCTGAGGCTGAGATAATTTGGCCCGAGGCTGAGATAAGTGATCACTAAATTGAGGTTATACTCCATGGTCAGAGTCTGATGCCTCTCCCTAATGTGAAGTTTCTTCCTTATGAGGACAAGATGTTGGACTCCATGTAGCTCGCACAGTTGATGTCGGTTAAGAGAACCTCCCTAAACTAAAGTATTTTCCATTGAGATAGAATATTTTCCCTAAAGCTTTGGGATGAGATATTTTCTAAAGTGAACAAATTGCTTTTGAGTATTTTCCAAAGAAGAAAGTAGTTTTCTTTACTAATAAGAGTTGATCATAAAGTTTTAAACCAAAGTCATGCGATTTTGAGTTCCAAGTATTTGAGTTCAGAAGAGTGATAAGTCCTTGAGCAATAAAGAAGTTTTACTCTCCATGAGATATATGCATGAGTTGAAAGTATTGTTTAAAGCTTCCTTCATCCTATGAGTAATGAGAGTAAGAGGAGAGCACAACTTTTAAAGCCAAAGTATAATGACTCAGATATTTGTGTTACATGCTTCATTCTACATGATTTATGAGCTTTACATTTTAGATTTATTCAAGCCATGTGAGTCATTCTTATTTGCATGCATGATTTGATTAAAGAGTATTGATATAGTTTTATGTAAATGCATACACCCCCATATACTCAGTACATTCCTAAGTACTGATTCACATATACATCTATGTGCTACATTATCTTATAATATAGGTTTAGGTGCTCAGTCCTAGCCTCGTCGGTGATTTTCGAGTACTTTTATCTATATTTCTATAGTAGTGAGTCCTCATGGTTCGAGGAACTATCTTCAGACATTTGAGTATTCGAGTGTTTATGTTATTACTTTCAGTTCAGTTTGAGTCAGTTGGGGACCTGTCCCAATGGCTCTCGAGTTCATGGAGTAGTAGATGTTTTGTCAGACTAGTTATCAGACTGTGGTTGTGTTGAGATTTCCAGTATTATGATCGTTTGGATCAAGTATTATCTTTATATTTCCTTTTATTTGATATGACAGTGACAGTGTTTTGTATGTTCCTTCTTGAATAAGTATTATGAGAAGTGATAGGCTCAAAGGGTTAGCTTGGGGCTACTTTTATCCCTAAGCACCGTGTGATGTCTCGAGAGGTGATTTTGGATCGCTACTAATTTAGAATTAGAGCATAAGATTTTAAAGGAGTCCTAGGGAGTCTGTTAAGCCGCGTTGAGTAGATTCTTGATCATCGGTGTGTAGCGTGCCATATCTATGAGCAACAAGCTACAAGACATTTTAGGAAAAAGTTATTTCTATCTTTCAAATTCCATAGTTCCTGTAGTTGTCCATCTTATCTAATAATTCATGCTCTCCTATTTTAGAAAATGCCTCTCCAAGAGTAACCCCTACATGTTGATCCTTTGAATGAGACTGTGTCTCATGCTGAGTTTTGGGCGGCCTTTCAGGCTTTTGGCCAAGAAATCACCGCTAATGTTTGGGCCAATAACCAGGCTGCAGTTATAAATCAATAGGGAGGTGATGTAGCTGCTTCTAGGATCCGTGACTTTATGTAGATGAATCCGCCATTGTTTTATGGGTCCAAGGTAGGTGAGGACCCACAGTTGTACCTTGAGGAGGTGAGAAAAATCACACAGGTGATGCATGTTTCTGAGGAAAAAAGTGTTGAGTTGGCATCTTATAAGTTGAAATACATAGCTTATGATTGGCTTGTATCGTAGAGGAAGGGTAGAGGTGAGGATACTGCTCCTATGACTTGGTAGGTATTCCAAGATACATTTTTTGACAAGTTTTTTCCGCTTGAGATGAGGGAAGAAAAGATTGAGGAGTTTATGAACTTGAGGCAGGGCTCCATGACTGTTAAGGAGTACTGCTTGAAGTGCAACCAGTTGGCCAAGTATGCTCTTAATTTGATTTCTGACACCCAAGCTAGTATGAGCAAGTTCGTGACAGGTGTTTTTAGTTTGATGCTGAAAGAGTGTAGGACTGTGAAGCTGCATAGTGATATGGATCTGTCTAGGTTGATAAAGCATACACAGTAGATAGAGGCGGATAAAATTAGATAGAGAGACAGAGTGAGAGGTAACAAGAGGGCTAAATCTGAGCAGCATGAGTATAGTCGGCCTAGATTCCCTGAAGGAAACCGCCCTCAATTTCTGAGACGTTCGTCAATTCTAGCACCTTTATCAGCTAGTGCTCCCATGCCTAGAGGTAGGTAGAAGCAAGGGAGCAAGTCTTTTATGTCTAGGTCATAGAACAGTGTTGGTAACAGGCCCTTTTATCCTCCTTGTGCTATGTGTGGTAGGGATCATCCCGATGAGTATTTCACAGATTTGAGGGGTTGTTTATGTTGTGGAAAGCAGGTCCATATACTTAAAGATTGTCCGCATGCTAGGCAGGGGAC
>NC_061118.1:121028594-121033221 GCF_002878395.1 Capsicum annuum
GTGTACTTGAAGATTTTACCCATGAAAGGGGTGAAGAGGTTTGGTAAAAAGGGAAAGCTTAGACCCCGTTATGTTGGCCCATATAGAGTCTTGAGCCATGTTGGTAAAGTAGCCTATGAGGTTGAGTTGCCCGCAGAGTTGTCAGCCATTCATCCTATTTTTCATGTCTCCATGCTTAAGAAGCATATTGGTGATTCCGTTGTGGTAGATCCTTGAAAGAGTGCTGATATTCAAAATAGTCTTTCATTCGATGAGATTCCTATTGAGATCCTAGATTTTAAGAACCATAGACTGAGGAACAAAGAGGTTCCCTTAGTCAAAGTGTTGTGGCAGAACCAGTCAGTTGAGGGCGCTATTTGGGAGGCAGAAGTAGACATGCGAGCCAAGTACCCACACCTCTTTTTCGCGAGTTCAGATCAATCTGAAGGTATTATTCTTCCTTAATTTAAACCTTCTAAATCTAAAGTTCAGCTATAAATCTATTCTTGCATGAGTTATTGCAATTTCTAAGGTATTCAAGAGTTTAGAGAGATTTTGAGCCGTTTAGTAAATTGCTTCAGCTATGTGTACTCTGTTTTCCTGTGTTCCTAGTCTAACTAGTTACATTCAAGGATGAATGTTTCCAAGGGGGAGATATTGTAAGACCCCGCAAAGTTCCCTCGTAGTCCTAGCCTTGGAGCGTGTCAAGTGAAGTGTAATTCCTAACCTAAAAGATTGAGAAGTAAATTACCAAGTGATTGGCGTTTAAACCATATATAATTTTCTTAAATTTGACTTTTTTTCATGTAGAGAATTGAATTACCTTTCAAACGATACCAATTTCGTCCAAATTCGGTATTGGTGTGAGAAGTTATGGTCGTTTAACTGAGACTTATCGGAACTGCCTAGGTGCAACGGGCGATCCGACGGACCATCGAGTTTGCGACAGATTGTCGCTCAAACCATCGTAACCAAGGCCATAACTTGATTTTCCTGGCCCAAGTGAGACGGCCAGGACGATGGACCGTCAAGGCTGCAATGGACCGTCACTGAGACCGTCACCACTGAGGCAATGTGGTTTCATCCTGGACAATGTGCGACGGATGATCTACCAGACCATCAAGACTACGACGGACCATCGCTTAGACCGTTACACCAAGGCAGTATGTTCTTTTTCTGACTGACGTGCGACGGACGATCTGATAGACTGCTAGACTAGCGACGGACCGTCGCTTCGATCATCGCAGCCCCCGTTCAGTATTTTTAACTCATTTTAAAAAGGGTTTTTCGGTCTTCTTCACTCTTTTATCAACCAGATATATTCCAAACAAAGCAAACAGTTTTATTCATCATCCAAACATAAGAGAGCTAGGGTTTCTCTTTCAAGATCAAATCTAAAACCCTTCTCCAAGAAATCCAAGAACTCACCATAGATTCTACAAATTGAGTTGAGATTTGAGTTTCCCAAGTTCAAAGGTTGCAAGAACCGTCTCTCAAGAGTAAGAAGAAGAGTTTAAAGCAAGCTTGTTTATCCAATTTCATAATCTAAGGTATGTGGGGTTTTGAACAAGGGTAATCCTTTCACCCTTGTACCCAAAGCTTTATTTAAACTATAATTTTCTGCAATCTATGATATTTTACATGATATTGAATTAGAGTTTTTCACCCATTGTTATTGATTGTAATATCTTGATGTTTCCCATAAATAGAAAGTCAAATAGTATGATTTTGCATGTTTTCTTAAGAAATTAAAGCTGGGTTTATACCCTATGTTGTTACTCCTTAAGAATTTAAGAGTTACAATGTTTTAGAAATTGAAGTATAAGAGTATGTTGATATTTTGAGATAGATTGCTGTAACTTCTAGATTTCTACATGAATTATGAATCTATATGCTATCTATTATGCATTATGATTAGTTTTAACTTTAGATTGAATTATGGGTCATTAATCCGTACTTGAGACTTGTAATTATATGAACTATTATGCTATAAGCACCCATGATTTGAGTATTTTCATATTATTGAGAAATGTTTTGACCTAATGGTCATAGAGTTTTGATCCACTCTACCACATGAGATTACAGATTTGATTGTTAAGTTCTTTTGAACCATGATATTATTTTGTTAGTGAATTTTCATGAGATGAGCGAGATAAACTAAGGGGAGTAGTATTTAGCACTGAGTTGGGTAAGTTACCATTGTTTCTTACCCCAAAACTATGTGCCACCTTAGGTTTGAGATTTTGGGCCTGAGGCTGAGATGATTGGACCCAAGGGTGAGATAAGTAATCACTAAATTTAGGTTATACTCCTTGGTAAGAGTCTGACGCCTCTCCCTAATGTGAGGTTTCTTCCTTACGGGGACAAGACGTTGGACTCCATGTATCTCGCACAGTTGATGTCATTTAAGAGAACCTCCCTAAACTAAAGTATTTTCCATTGAGATAGAATATTTTCCCTAAAGCTTTGGGATGAGATATTTTCTAAAGTGAACGAATTGCTTTTGAGTATTTTCCAAAGAAGAAAGTAGTTTTCTCTACTAATAAGAGTTGATCATAAAGTTTTAAACCAAAGTCATACAATTTCGAGTTCCAAGTGTTTGAGTTCAAAAGAGTTATAAGTCCTTGAGCAATAAAGAAGTTTTACTCTCCATGAGATATATGCATGAGTTGAAAGTATTGTTTAAAGCTTCCTTCATCCTATGAGTAATGAGAGTAAGAGGAGAGCACAACTTTTAAAGCCAAAGTATAATGACTCAGATATTTGTGTTACATGCTTCATTCTACATGATTTATGAGCTTTACATTTTAGACTTATTCAAGCCATGTGAGTCATTCTTATTTGCATGCATGATTTGATTAAAGAGTATTGATATTGTTTTATGTAAATGCATACACCCCCATATACTCAGTACATTCCTAAGTACTGATTCACATATACGTCTATGTGCTACATTATATTATAATATAGGTTTAGGTGCTCAGTCCTAGCCTCGTCAGTGATTTTCGAGTACTTTTATCTATATTTCTATAGTGGTGAGTCCTCATGGTTCGAGGAACTATCTTCAGATATTTCAGTATTCGAGTGTTTATGTAATTACTTTCAGTTCAGTTTGAGTCAGTTGGGGACCTGTCCCAACGGCTCTCGAGTTCATTGAGTAGTAGATGATTTGTCAGACTAGTTATCAGACTGTGGTTGTGTTGAGATTTCCAGTATTATGATCGTTTGGACCGAGTATTATCTTCATATTTTCTTTCATTTGATATGACAGTGACAGTGTTTTGTATGTTCCTTCTTGAATAAGTATTATGAGAAGTGATAGGCTCAAAGGGTTAGCTTGGGGCTACTTGTATCCCTAAGCACCGTGTGATGTCTCGAGAGGTGATTTTGGATCTTTACAAAGTTGGAATTAGAGCATAAGATTTTAAAGGAGTCCTAGGGAGTCTGTTAATCCGCGTTGAGTAGATTCTTGATCATCGGTGTGTAGCGCACCACATCTATGAGCAAGAGGCTATAAGACATTTTAGGAAAAAGTTATTTCTATCTTTCAAATTCCATAGTTTCTGTAGTTGTCCATCTTATCTAATAATTCGTACTCTCCTATTTCAGAAAATGCCTCTCCAAGAGTAACCCCTACATGTTGATCCTTTGAATGAGACTGTGTCTCATGCTGAGTTTCGGGCGGCCTTTCAGGCGTTAGCCCAAGCAATCACCGCTAATGTTTGGGCCAATAACCAGGATGCAGTTATAAATCAATAGGGAGGTGATGTAGCTGCTTCTAGGATCCGTGACTTCATGTAAATGAATCCACCAGAGTTTTATGGGTCCAAGGTAGGTGAGGACCCACAGTTGTACCTTAAGGAGGTGAGAAAAATCACGCAGGTGATGGATGTTTCTGAGGAAGAAAGTGTTGAGTTGGCATCTTATAGGTTGAAAGACGTAGCTTATGACAGGCTTGTATCGTGGAGGAAGGGTAGAGGTGAGGATACTGCTCCTATGACTTGGTAGGTATTCCAAGATACATTTTTTGACAAATTCTTCCCACTTGAGATAACGGAAGAAAAGATTGAGGAGTTTATGAACTTGAGACAGGGCTCTATGACTGTTAAGGAGTACTGCTTGAAGTGCAACCAGTTGGCCAAGTATGCTCTTAATTTGATTTCTGACACCCAAGCTAGTATGAGCAAGTTCGTGACAGGTGTTTTTGGTTGATGCTGAAAGAGTGTAGGACTGTGAAGCTGCATAGTGATATGGATCTGTCTAGGTTGATAAAGCATACACAGTAGATAGAGGCGGATAAAATTAGATAGAGAGACAGAGTGAGGGGTAACAAGAGGACTAGATCTGAGCAGCATGAGTATAGTTGGCCTAGATTCCATGATGGAAACCGCCCTCAGTTTCAGAGACGTCCATCTATTCCAGCGCCTTCATCAGCTAGTGCTCCCATGCCTAGAGGCAGGTAGAAGCAAGGGAGCAAGTCTTTTATGTCTAGGTCATAGAACAGTGTTGGTAACAGGCCCTGTTATCCTCCTTGTGCTAAGTGTGGTAGGGATCATCCCGATGAGTATTTCACAGATTTGAGGGGTTGTTTATGTTGTGGGAAGCAGGTCCATATACTTAAAGATTGTCCGCATGCTAGGCAGGGGAC
>NC_061118.1:121036221-121066276 GCF_002878395.1 Capsicum annuum
TAAGGTCTGTAGCCTTTCTGTGTCATATTGTTTCAGCCAAAGGTATTAGAGTTGATCCCCAAAAGACAGAAGCTATAAGAAATTAGCCTAGACCTATCTCTACATCTAACATTAGAAGTTTCTTGGGTCTAGCAGGCTACTAACTCCATTTTGTTGACGTTTTCTCCTCTATTGCGTCTCCCATGACCCCATTGACCCAAAACAAAGTTAAGTTCCAATGGTCAAATTCTTGTGAGAAGAGTTTTCAGGAGTTAAAGACTCGACTTACTTCAGCCCCTGTGTTGACTTTGCCGATAGTACAGATGGTTTTATGGTGTATTGTGATGTCTCTAGAATTAGTTTGGATTATGTGTTGATACAAAGAGGTAAGATTATAGCCTATGCCTCTAGACAGTTAAAGCCACATGAGAAGAATTATCCAACCCATGATCTTGAGTTAGTTGTTGTTTTCTTTGCTTTGAAAATCTAGAGACACTATCTTTATTGTGTTCATATTGATGTGCTTACTGATTATAAGAGCCTGCAGTATGTGTTTACTCGGAGGGATTTGAATCTTTGGAAGATGAGGTGGTTAGAGTTGTTTAAAGACTATGATATGAGTGTGTTGTATCACCCGGGCAAGGCCAACATAGTGGTGGATGCCCTTAGCAGATTGTCTATGGGTAGTGTTGCTCATGTAGAGAAAGGTAAGAAAGAGCTAGCTCGTGATGTACATTGTCTGGCTAGATTGGGTGTTAGGTTGCTTGATTCAGCTGAGGGAATCACTTTGGTGCAAAGTAGTTTTGAATCATCTTTAGTTTCGGAAGTAAAGAAGAAACAAGATAAAGATCCTAGTTAGGTCAGACCGAAGGAGGCAGTTAAGAACCAAAAGGTAGAGGTTTTCTCCCAAGGGGGAGATGGCGTGTTGAGATTGCAGGATAGATTATGCGTTCTGTATGTTGATGATCTGAGGTAGAGGATTATAGCCGAAGCGCATGGCGCGCGGTATTCTATTCATCCCAGCACTACCAAGATGTACCATGACTTGCGGGAAATCTATTAGTGAAATGGTATGAAGAAGGATATAGCTGAGTTTGTAGCAAAGTGTGAAACATGCCAACAGATTAAGGTGGAGCACCAAGGATCTGGTGGTGTGATTCAAAAGTTTAGTATACCCAAAAGTTTAGAATTGTTCCTTGGGAATTCAAAATAGTTCACAATCCTAGCTGCTTAAGCATCTTGGTAACCATAACTCTAGTTTGACTACTCATACTGAATTACTATTTGCAATACAATCGACATTTGGATTACTTTCTATGACAAATATTTGAATACAGTTGATAAATCAAAACCCCTTCTTTATTCTGGAACCCTTGATCAACAGTCTAATAACAACCACAATACTTAGTGAGCACAGTATTTCCTGTGGGATTTGACACCCAACCCAGTTGGGTTCTATATTTGACATTGACCACTTACACTTTCTAACGAGAGTTGTAATTTAGGTGTATCAGGGTCCAATAATCTAGAGATTTATAGCACAAATGCAACCAATCCATCCCCAAACTGACATCAAAGTCAACCATATCTAACTTAAATAAATCCACCAAAGTCTGTTTACTACCAACTCTTTTAGCAGACCTACCAGGATAGAAATAGAAAAAGGGTTCGAAACACACCGAGACCAAAACCAAAATGCACAGCCATAAATAGGGTCACATGAGAAAGAGTGGACTTCAAATCAAGTAATCAATACACATCACAAGAAAAAAGTTACGACATACTATTCACGATATTAGGCGATGCCTCGAACTCCTGTCGGGTAGTGAGAGCATAAATACGGTTCCGATCACTGTCAGAACTAGATAGTGCACCCTTTGATATTGGAGTTAAAGATGAAGAAACCAGAACCTTGTTTGCCCCAGAGGCAACCTTAACAATAGAACAGTTTCTAAGCATGTGCTCTAGCTGACCACAGTTGAAGCACCTGTCCCTTTCCTCATCACAGAAACCCCAATGCAAATAACTACAAAACTTGTTGATAGAATATGATAGAGCTGACTAAGCCCCACTATTCTGAGATTGGGCACCTTGTGCCCTGAATTTGTCACCACCATGGAAACGCCTATCACCCGACGACTTGGGTAAGGAGCACTAGCCGTAGAGAAGGAACCAGAACTCTAATACTTTTTCTTTAGCCATTTACCACCATCCATACCACTCTGTTGTTGGCCACCACTCTGCTTAGGGAACTTAAACTTCTTTTCTAATCTCTCACTTAACTCAGCCTCATTCTTCTTTTCTTTCTCTACCTGTCGCATGTACACAACCAACCTGGAGATATCCTTGTCCTTGATTAACAAGGCAACCTTACTCTCATGGATCAACTCAGTAGAAAATCCTGAATCAAACTTTATTATTAGGGCCCTTATGCTAGAAACCAACTCTGGAGCATACCGCGATAACAGGTGAAATTTCAAGGCATACTCCTTGACTAACATGTTACCTTGCTTCAGATTAACAAACTCTTCTGCCTTAGACTCCCTTAACTCTTGAGGAAAAAAACTGTCTAGAAAAGTATTGGAGAAATCCTCCTATAGTGATAACTCATCAGTGTCATCCCTTGCCTGATCCAATTCCTCGTACCATTGGTATGCCACATCCTTCAGCTGATAGGCATAAAACTCCACGCCCTCCATATTCGTGGCATGCATAACATGCAAAATCCTTTCCATCTCATCCAGAAAACCTTAAGGATCCTCCTCCACCTTAACACTAGTAAAGGCATGAACTGGCTAACCCTTGTGGCATCAAAAGATAGAGTAACAGGAATACCGCGCTCAGACTAAGTAGCTACCGACTATGCCAACATATGAATAGATTGACGAAACTTAGCATTCGTAACATCAACCTGAGAAGTCTGAGAACAACTAGAGGGAACTAGTGGAACTCCAAAACAATTCAGAACTGGACCCCTAGACCGAGTATGGATCCCAAGAGTAGAGCGTGTCCCATCAACATTGTCCCCAGTTGGGATAAATGAATTTTCGTGAACTCCAAATCATCAAGGCATGATCTGAAAAGCGAACAAATGGGAATTAGAGAAGATTCCGGACTTAGACTCCAAGATTGAAAATAGAACACAAGAAAAAAGAACATTCCTAAAAGATTTGTAGCCTCTCCCTTATGAGTGTGGCACGCTACACACCCTTAAAAGAGACTCTACTCGACACGACTTTATGGACTCCCAATTGACCATGAACCTAGGGCTCTAATACCAATCTAACATGACTCGAATTAGGGCCTAGTCGTGTTGGGTGCCTCAAGCCCAACCAGGATCGAAGAACACCCCCAATACCTAACTATAACAACCCTACACCCAATATTGGATAAATTCCAAATACAAATATAGCATAACAAAATGGAATAGTCATAAATCAAATACAGTCAACTGGTCTCAGACCCAATACCAATATCAATGCCAAGGCTAACACTATTGCCGACACCGCCCATACCAACATAAAGTAATCCCATAAAACCTCTATCCGAAAGTAAAACAATACCCAATCAGGACATGCCCCCAACCATAGCCAAAACCAAAGTCTACGAAATAACAAAAGAATGTAGAGAAGTCCAAAACATGAAATGGAGCCTTCCAGAATATGGAAGCTCACCACTTCAATTCGAAACAAGATATCCCCGAATCCAATCACTGAGCAGGAGGAGTAGTATGGCCGGTTCCTACATCGCATGGGGATACAACGCCCGAAGATAAATTAGAAGGTGAACGCTAGCATGTACTTAGGATAAGGATAAAATAATGCCAATATTTGAAACAAAGTAAATAACCATATGTAAGCACAACCATATATCTACATATATAATCCATGACGGGAAAGGGAATTGGGTTTGGCATGTCTTTAAGACTATTAACCTGGGTATGTATAGATTAATCGTCCTAGAACCACCCACGAGCTATATAGGTCCAGTGTTACACCCTGAACGGGCCTTAGTGCGTGTAGTCGCAAGAACCGAAGATATTGTAGGAATAGGGGATTCCCGTGTACCCTTCACCCTCCATGATACATATATACAAGAATAACTTAGGGGATTCTTGTGTACCCCACAAATACATGGTCTCCATAACCAATCCTCACGTCGGCAAACATGAGTTTCCCGTATTCATCCATTGGACTTAAACCTTAACAGTTAGCTATCACAATCCATCATTATTGCCCAATTAAAACCATTAGCACACAACCAAACCACCAATTTCATCTACTATTAACCAAGGCTATAAGAAGTGGTATCGTTATATTGACTATAGCTCGCAAGTAATATCCTTAGTCAATCATTTACGGGATTCTCATGTACCCTGTAAGTTTCATTATTAGATTTACTTGGGGATTCACGTATACCCCACAAGGTTTTTAGTCAAATCCATGGACACCAAGGCGTTACCATTTAGCCATTAAAACCATTTAACGAATTTAGGTTCCATTACTATATTATACCATGCAAAGTTTTCAATGAAAGTCTAACTATGTGACAAAGACATTCTCATTGGCATTTTATCAAACATGTTGAGGGCATATAGTTTCCAAAACCAAAACCAAGAAATAATTAACCGTTCCCATAAAACCATATGTTCAAACCACAATTTTAATATGAAAACCATAAGTAAAAACATGGGAAAACATAAATCATCCATTAATAACTAAAACCCCAACATATAATTCAAAACCCAAAAACCATATCATCATTATGACATGAAAACCATTTATAAAACATGTATTTAATTGAATAACAATAAGGGATGTGTAAAATGCCTTAGATACCAAAAAAGATGGAGAGAAATCACCCTTGAAAGCCCCAATCGATATGCTTGATGAAAACCCTAAGTGTTCTTGACCCTAAGGATTTGAGAGTGTTTGAGAGTCTATTTGATGTGTTTTTTATAGCTAATAATGCCCTAAGGAAGTTATAAGAAGTGGATTTTAAGTTGGGAAAGACGAAAAATGTCCAGAATACCCTCAGCTTAAATGTTGAAAAATGCACGCAGGAAGGTACGACCCCCCTCCTCGTACACGAACATGCGAGTGGTACATACCACTCGTACCTTAGACAGAATGTTGGACTTCAACACTGTGCAACATACGACCCCCAAGGACCAACTCATACCAAATCGATAAGTACCCATAACCCATACCCAAGGCAGAATCCTCTAGGCTAGACACATTGAGCAACATACGAGTGGCTCACCCAACTCATACCACCTCCATACGAGTCTTATGATGCCCTTTCGTACCTTGGACAGAATGCACCCTAGATCACATTGATTATCATATGAGTTGATGACCCTAAATCGTACAACATCATATGACAAGTACCCACAAGTCGTATGATGTCCAAAAGCTCAAACTCAAGAAATTTTCTAAGAATCAAAACCCAAGGTGTTTCAGGGGGTGTGGGGTTGAAGAAGAAGCACATTTGGGGGAAGGCAATTGTAGTTTTGCAGATAGAGGGGAAGGGGGTGGAGATTGAAGAAGATATATATATGAAAATATTTTTTTTATGTGGCGCTGATGTGTGGGCGCGGGTAATACACTCTCCGTTGTGAGAGTGGTATTCAACCTTATGGTTGAAATTAATTCACTATAAAACTGTTACGGGTGTAAATAATTATAAGTTTAGTTTAAGGGTTAAAGTAAGTTGAGTGGACAAGTTCAGGGGTGAAATGATGTGTTTACTCTTAATATTAAGGGATCATTTGGTTGGAAAACAAGTTATTCCGAGATTACTAATCCGGGTTTAGTTATTTTGGACTAGTTCTCCCATCCTTAAGAAGGGATAAAAGTAGCACTACAATTTCGAGTAACTATTCCCGGTAGTGAGTTATTCCATAAATTTTATCCCAACTACGACACCATTTTTGGTCATTTTCTCAAGAAGATGGAATTGGTCAGAAGAAGAATTTTTTTTTGGGTCCCATGTCCTTGACATCCTATGTTTAATTAGTTCACTACTAATGAAGTATTAAATTAACAAAACTTAGGTGTTAACTGTTAAAGCGTGTGATGACGTTTCTTCTTAGCTTCTCCGTCGTCCGCGTGCATATCGACAACAATTATTTCCCTCAACTTGACAAATTTGAATTTTAAGATAAACCTACCTATTCAGCAAACTTGTTTTACCAATTACAAATGTAAACTGCCTAGTAGATGCTAGAGAAAGTGAGTGTTTAAAAGCTTGCATCAGATCAATTATATAATTATCACAAGGGATTTCTATAGAGACTAAAATTGGAAAGTCTACTGTTCATTCTCCCTCAATTTATGTGACCTTGTTTGACTAGACATAGAGTTTAAGAATAAAAAATAAAAAAATATATTAAATTTGTGATCTAAAACAAATGATAAGTAAGTATATAAAATTAAGGGATCGTTTGGTAAAGTGTATAAGAATAATGCAAAATATTTCCCCCGTTTCAAATTGAGATGATCCAGCTATTAAGAAAACAATGATTGGTAATATAACTTTACTATTTTGTTCCTATTAATTGTGTCATGTTGTTAGTTCCAATATTGATGGAGTTATTATATGACTGATACCAAAACACTTTTTGCATGGATAATTAGGATTATAGGATTACCAAAATCTTTGACACATTTTTCAAGATTTAATAATTCAATACTAGTAACAAGGAGTAATCAATTACTAAGGGTATAATGGAAAAAAAATTGTCTTGTCTTGATTAATGAAAAAAGACAAGTAAAATGAGAAATCAAATTAGAAAATTTGGGACGGAGGGAATATGATGTACTCCCTCCATCCCAAATTCCCCGTCCCAAATTGAGATGGCACATTGATTAAGAAAAATAATTAACATGCTTACTTTACCATAGTATCCCTATTAAATGATGTTTACATTTTAATTTGAAGGAAAAATAATTAATACAAAGGGTAAAATATGAAAAAAAAAAAATTGTCTTTTCTTGATTAATGAAAAAAGATAAGTAAATTGAGAAATCAAATTAGAAAATTTGGGACGGGTAATTTGAGACAGATGGAGTATTAATAATACTTGCATTGGTAATGCCTTGCATTAATTATGTTGGCATTACTTCTTATATATTATTTGGTTTGATGTATTTGAAATAATATTTCTTGTATAACTTTTATAAAAAAAAAAAAAAAATTATTTACAAAATACACTCTACGCTCTTTAATTTTATAAAACAAAATGAAAGTTAAAAGTATTTTTCATTCAACAACTTTTCTAGAAAAAACAATAAAATCTTTTTCCATTTTAAATTGTAAAACACACAATATTTTGAAGGTTAATCCTTTCTTCTTCTTCTTTTTAAAACAAAATAAAAATTAAAACACTATTTTTAAGGTAAATTCTTTTATGTGTTTAATTCTAAAACACACAATTTTCTTTCTTTCTTTTTCAAGCAAAATAATACTCAAGTGTATTTATTTTTAATATATAAAAATTTGATATTCGTCTTTTTGTTCGATTATTTTGCATATTAACTTATTTATTAAAAGGAAACTAGCAAAAGAACTTGGAAAATGAAGAATTTGAGGGGCAAGATTGTCATTACTAAATTAATGCATGTGTTGAAACTCTTTGTATTACTACTACATAGAATAATGATGATTTAGTAACACAGTTCAATAGACAATAGACAAGCATTATTTATAGATAGGGTGAGAAAATATATCAAACAAGGTACTAATACACTTAACTAATGCATGCATTAACTTTTTCAATACACTCTACCAAACGATCCCTAAAAAGTAAATTATCTCACTAAAAATAAAATAAAAAGCTTATATTTAATTATATTCTAAATAAGTAAGTATGAAATTCGTTTTGAAACCTACTAAAAAAAATATTAATTAAAACAAAAGAGCAAATATAATTTACTTGAACTTGGATGGTTTCCACTATTCGTAAAGGGCAAAATTAAGATTAATTTACTTTTGGATGAGGTTAGGCATAGAAAAAATGGGTTGAATAAATCTTCTGAAATCTAATGCAAAGGAGGAGGTGATCAGTTGAGAATTTCATAGGGCTAAGACTCAAACATTTCCCTCTGTTACGTTTGTCATCTCTACGTGAGGAACCTATAACACCTTGGGATGGTCTAAGGTAGATAGAGCAAGTTAAAAAAAAGTTGAGCAATCATTAATTATGAATTGAAGATATCTACTGGGTGTGCGAACAAAAAGTCTCATATTGATAAATGAAAGAATTTGAAAGCTACATATAAGGTTTATAAATTTCTTAATGGTGTGAAACCTTTCGAAGAAAATCGGTGGACTTGCCCCAAAACTGACAATATGACACCATGTAAGAGTGTATTTGGGCTGATGAGCTCAACAACTAGTATCAGAAATCAAATTCGACGGGATGAATATGAAAATGTGGCAGAGTGATAGGGGTATGGAGGGTTAGGTTTGCTTATCCTTACTGGTTGAAGAAGCTAGTCATCAGCTTCGATTGTCATAAATATTCAATCAATGTGGGTGGCACACGATAAATCTCAAAAATTAACCTGTAGATCGTAATGGCAGGCCATGTGGAACTTAGTTCGAGGGGAAGATTATTGGGTGTCCGAACAACAGTCCTACTATAGCTGAAAAAATTGAGAAGCTACATATAAGGCGTAGGAATCGTACGAACTTGACCCAAAGCGGATAATATCACACCATGTAAAATTATATTTGGGTTGAATGAGCCCAACATATCATTGCACCAAGACTTTGGTCAGATTGTCCGTAAGAGATTTTAGTACTCCCTCAGGTACTGCCTCAGTTCCATTGTACTTAACTCTTGTTGATTTGAAATGCTTCTTAAGATTTAAATAGGGATGTAGTTCACTAACTTAATCTTTAATGATACTTTAGAATTATAAATTTGATTACTATTATTTTATATTGTTATTTAATATCAAGAGTAGAAAGAAAAAATATAATAATTTTTTTTATTATATAAATTGAACAAATAAATTAAAATAATTAATTTTAATAAAGAAGTCAAATAAAATGAAATGAAGGGAGTAGTCAATTTTTTTTTTCTATCTAAACAAATTTAGTGCAGTTTTCAATTGTTAAAAATTTGAAATCCAACTTCAAATTACACTTAGAATTTCAAAAACCAAATATTAATTTTCAAATGAAATACTTCTCGTGTCTCAATTTATATGACTCGCTTTTTATTAGTTAGTCTGAAAAAGAATGTTATATTTCTGCATTTAGTGACAATTTAACTTTAAAATATCAAGTTTATCCTTAATAGAATGATTTATAGTTTATTTTAAACCACATGGTTCAAAAGATGTAGTATAGTTCTCGCCGTTGACTTGTGCATCGTGCAGAACTATCATGCAGCAGAAATTTGGAGTGAGCTCCTAGTGTCCAGAATTATTCCTTCTACCTCTATCTTTAGCTGGATTGATCTTTGTTTTGTATTTCAAAGATGGGTCTATTTATATTATGTTTACCTTGTATTCTTTTTATACTAGTGGCTCCTGTATCGACTAATGACACCAGGCCTTTGAGGGATATTTTCTTTCTTCTTGTGTTCTTTCTCCTCTTATCAGTTTTGGCTAATTTTTTTTCTTATTAGCTTGTTACTCGCCGTTTCGAACTATGAGTTAACTTACCTATTGGTTGGTCATAGTAAATGGCATCATAATCTGAGAAATCGGATCATGACAGTCTTTCTTTCTTAAATATTATAACAAATCAAACTAATTCATATAAATTGAAACAAAGATGCTAGCACTAAATATTATTCCGAAAAAAGTGAATAACCCTTATATGATCAACTCTTCCAGATGGAAAAATAAAGCCAAGCTAGTCAAATTTTCTTCCAATGTATACTTTCCTTAATTTGTTTGATGATTGAGCATTAGTAATTGATGACGGATGGTTGATGTAGAATCATATTTCATCTTTACCGTTCATTCCGCGAGAAAAGTCATCAGATTATTTTTAAACTTGTCATCACAATTTACTTTATCACTTTAACTTTACATGTAATTATTTATCTCAATTTTTTTAAAGTAAATAAATAGCGCCTTAAAAATGTAATATCAGTCTCACAATTTGTTCAAAGTAAATAAATAGTGTCTTAAATACCATATCGTTGCCACATAAAAAATAATTTCACTAATATATATATTATATAATTAAAAAAAAATATACAGCCCTCTCCTCCCCCACCTACTCTTGCCCCCTCCTCCCACACCCACTCTTTCTTTTTCAAAAGACCGAATTCTTTTCACAGTCTTCAAACTAGCACCAACACCCCAACCCGCCTCCAGATAAAAAGAAAAATACTCCTGCCAGCCACCCGCTTCTTCTTCTTCTTCTTCTTCCTTTTATTCTATCTCTTCTTCTTCGTCTTCTTCTTCTTCTTCTTCTTCTTCTCCTCTTCTTCTTCCTCTTCCTCTTCCTCTTCCTCCTCCTCCTCCTCCTCCTCCTCCTCTTCTTCTTCCTCGTCCTCTTCCTCTTCTTCCTCGTCCTCGTCCTCTTCCTCTTCCTCTTCTTCCTCATCTTCTTCTTCTTCCTCTACTTCTTCTTCTTCTTCCCCTCTTCTTCTTCCTTCTCTTCTTCTTTAACCAATTTCTCTATCTATTAAATAAAAACTGGACTACGCCTTCAAAAAAATACAATTCTTTTTTTAATATTTTATCTGAAAAACTCTAAGACATGTTAATGTAGCCAATTTGTATTAATGATTTTGTTCTCTTTAATTTTATCTTGGAAAAAATAAAGATGACTATACTGGTGCATAAAGAGTGCGGTAGGGTGGGAGTTCGAAAAGAATGGGTGTTCTGGATTTGAAGGAGGAGAAAGAAAGAGGGGTTGGGGGTTGGGGGCGAGGGTGCGCGGCGGGGGGTAAGGGGTAAGGATTCGCAGAATTGACAATTATTAACAATACGTTTTGATTTTTTTATTATTTTCTCTTGTGGTGTATTCAATAAGTTAAACTTTAGGTATTTGACATAAAATTTCAGCAATTTAGGAAACATGTGATGAAGTTGAAGATTGGCACGATGTGTGGAGGCGGGGGGGGGGGGGGGGTGGGGTGGGGGTGGTGCAAGGAATAGAGGAGATGGGATAGTGGGTTATTTATTTTTTCTATTCTTTTTGGATTATATATACTAGTGAGGCCATTGTTTTGTTTAAAAAAATTATATATACGCGACTTATATATATATATATATATATATATATATATATATATATATATATATTTCTCTTTTTTATACTACATCAGTCTTAAGGGTGATATTTATTTATTTTAAAAATATTTATGGGATAAATAATTATATGTAAAGTTAAAGTATTAAAGTAAGTTGTGATGATAAATTTAAGGGTGATTTGATGATTTTTCTCCTCATTCTGCTCATGACAACTTGCATGATTAGAAATTATTTTTAAAAAAAATATTTTAGATAGGTTTAAAATCAATTCATAATTTGTTTTAAACAATTTTAATTCTTCAAGTTTATCAGAAGTGGACGTTAAGTATTTAATAAATTATATATATTTTAGATTTATGAAAATTTTGAAAGAAATTAAATCATAAACATTAAAAAAATCTCATCAAATCCTAGAAACTATAAACACAAAAAACTATAATAGACACTAAAAATAGTACAAAAGTAACAAAAAAAATGCACTAAAAAAAGGTAGTATAAGAGGGTAGAAAGAGAGTAAAAATAGCAGATACTGGAAAAGCTTATCTTCAAAGGTGAGTTCACGCTAATCTTTTTATGTCTTAGAGTTTTCGTTAAAATTACCAAAAATATTTGATGGGGAATAAAAGTGTCTTCTATTGACAAAAGTATAGGATTAGAAGTATTTAAAAATAAATTAGTTTAAACCTACGTATTTCAAAACATAATTGTATAGGATCAGAAGTATTAAAAAAAGAAATTAGTTTAAACCTACTTCAAAACATAAGTGACCATTGCTATCGTTTTTCAATTCCACCATATATGCACTAGAAGATATTATCTTATTCAGTAAAAGCAAAATATAGAACTTTTATCGTATAATTGAAATTATATAAAAAAAAAAAAAAAAAACAGAAGAAGGTGGAGAAAACAAGAAAGTTGACTACTGTATAAATTATTCAGAAGAATATATTCACATTGTAAACATATTATTAGCTTTTGTTCTTAGTATTTTGGACTAATTTTTTAATGTTTACTAACACAATTGTATCTTTTATGTTCATACTAAACAATCAATTAAAAAATCATCGAATTGTCAAGGACGTTTGAATAGGAGAGATAAGTATTGACTTCCAATTAATTGGTAGCATTAAAAGGTCACTTAATATAAACACCACACTACATATATAGACATGAACCTCCCTTGTTTAGTATCTTTAACTTTCATTCCATACGGCTCAAGTGATAGTTACATATATATATATTTAACTATTCCAACTAGACTAATCAAGCATTTTCAAATATGAAATATAATTTTATATGTGAAAAATAAAAGAATTTTAAAAGTAAAAGTTTGAACTTGTAATTTGAATGTGTAATGAGTTCAATTATAAGAATTTGGGTAAAAATATTTCACTGATAACCATTTTCTTAAAAGAAACTTAGGGTTAATTTAAAAAGAACCAGCTTTACAGTAATATTCTTGCAAACCCATGAATAAATTTCTGCCGTGGTGGAGAATATTAATTTCTCTAAAGTTCACAAATTCACTACCGACAAACAAATGATAAATAAATTAATAAAGGGAAGAAAAGGCAAGAAAGAAATTAGGCACTTGTTCTGCTTTTAAGAAGTTGACTGAACCCCAACAAAATGAAAGTTGAAACCACTAGCATAGAAATTCGATGAATTTATCACACGTTCAATTAATTTATATGTAGCTTTTTTTGTTTCCTTTTTAATCTACAAGGAAGAACATCAATGAGAAAAATGAGGTAGAAGGCCCTTCTAAATCCTCAATTAATTAAAAAGGATAAATGGGTCGGTAGTATTAATAAATTAGAAGATGCGAAGTTCTTTAAATAACAATGCATGATAGTTATCCCAACGACTACTATTTAATTATTCAACAAACTCACAGTTATCGAACAACTATAATAAATGTTGAGACAACTTCTACTGTTGTTGGGGACAACTTCTGTGCAGTTAAAAATGTATAAGTAAAAGATCTAGAGATTGTTGATAAAAAATTTGTCACTTTTACTCAATTTTTAAAACTTGAAGAAATCCCACTTAATTGACAAACTCATTGCCTCGATTAGTTGTTTTTCCCAATATCGACAGTGGAGTTGAAAAGATAAAGGAGAGTTGGTTATGTTTTGCACCCTAATATGTGTTCTTTTTCATAATTCGTCTTTTATTCTTGTTTTTAAGAGAGAAATGTTGAAAACACCCCTAGATATGCATTCTACTTTTTTTTAACCAAGAGCTTATTTCAATTACATTTTTCAGGTAAATTTTTTATTAAGGTGACACTAAAGACGTATTACAAGATATGTGCACTTATTTTCTTCACTAGCCTTTTTTGTCATGAGCCAACCCTAGATCCTGAACGTGATTGACATCCAAACCTATAGATGGATGAAACGAACCCTTGACCTGACGTATAATATACTGAAAGATAAGTGAAATTTAAAACATGAGCTAAATTAATAATAAAATAAAATAATCTTTTTTCTATTTGAGAAATAAAGTCATTTGAAAACTAATTACAAATTAAACCAATTGATTATCTATGAAGCCACTACTGACACGATGAGTACTATTTACCGCGACAAGGCCACGAAGGGCCTTTATGTAAACAATGTGACTAAAGACTGAACTAAAAATTGATGACTGTATCTAAGTTTTGTTGATGCAACGAGGACTCCCCGCAAGATGATTGTGCATAACTAATAAAATGTTTGACTGCGGACCGAGTTGAAACTCCTGAAATCTACATCATGAAATAATATAGCGCAAAAAGAATGCTCTATACAATGGATGGCATGTAAGGTAAGGACTGGGTATGCTAAATACAACATAGCAAAACGACGGTAAAGTATAGCATGATCACTATATACATACATATATATACACACACATAATAACTCAATGGAAAGAAATGAAAACTGAGATATGAGAGATAATCAGTTAAAACATTTCAATAAATCGATGAATGTTTTCTAAAAGGCTAAAACATGTGCTAAAACTGATTAATTGAAATATAGTAATTAAATAACTAAAATTAAGAAAATACAAAAAAAATATTTTAAAAATCATGATAAAATATGTTTAGAAATTTTGTAGCATAGAATCATAAATCATACTTTGAAGCTTCACTTAAAAATGAACACTGTATAGCTAGAAATCTGTATAGTTGAAACTAAATAGACGATTACTTATAATAGAATCATAATTATACTGAGAATCAAATATTATAGAAATTTGAAAGTAAAACCTTGTAAACAAAAACTTATCTTAAACTGAAAGATATATGTCAAAATAATATTTCTTGAAAAATAACTATATTTTTTTTATTTAGGGAGTTTCTTACAACCTACATGCATTATCTAATCTTATGATGTTCAACCTCTAATCCGATTGGGAGAGTTTCTCTATATCTTGTCAGGGTATAGAACCTAACTAAACTGTGATTTAATACTGAGCCTCTTTGAGCTAAAGAAGTAGCCCTAACTAGGTGCTCATACCTAACCAACGGTAGCAACGTAGTTTTGGACATGCATTATCTAAACTCATATTTTCTCTGTGCTAAATAATCTTCTCAAAAATATATATGCTCATAATGTATCATGTAAAATATTTGATATCATACGGTAAGTCTCTGCTCAAAATTTGATATGTAAGACCGTGCTACTGTGAGCCTATGCTTGGTTTCTGAATCATAATCAAATTCTGAACTTTCTTTCAAAATGTACCTTTTAAAATAAATAAGAGAAAATTTGATGAAATTATAATTTAGAATTTAAAGAAATCATACAGGAAGTTTTAAAAATCTCCCTAACTTATTGATATTGGCTTATCGTACAAATGATTGGTGAACATATTAAATTTTATAATTAACGACTTATTAATGTGAGGGTAAATTACTTAATTTTTTATCAGATAAACCTCTAACCCATTAAGAGTTGTCGTACATACTTATTCTTTTTTTTCTAGATATATAAAATACATATTATATTATTATAAACTCTAAAACTTAGACCTAATATATTATATTAACTAACCTAAAGCCCATTAAATATGTTTCCTTGCTATATTATTAATCCTAATGAATAAAGAGTAAAGTTATGGAGTAATATATTTAGACTCTTTAAAATTGGTTAGAGGCTCTACTTAAAGCAAATACACTCTCTGCTTTGGTTCTTCCACTGTAACATGTACTGATAAGTGGTAAGATGAGGTATTCAATCTCATCTCTTTTTTGTTTACTCAATTTCATTTCGCTTGTGATTTCCTTTTATGTTTATCCAAGAATTTTTTTCAGATAAGTTGTGGACTTATTATTCTCTTCGACTCGGCCTCTTTTATTTTACTTTAATTTTTTATTTTGATGTAAATGATGATGTTCATGCACTTGGACATGTAGGTAGAGTTTACTGCATATGTTTCTTTAGACTAATTTCTCAAAATTTATCCATTTATTTTGATTCGATTGTACATGACACGTATTTTTTTAATCTTCACTCTATTTTCAATATTTGCAAGCAACATGTAATTGAATTATTTTCTTATTTATATCTAGATTCATAGTTTGAAAATTATTGGCCTAATATTTTTATGAGTCACTATTTTCTTAAAATAATTGCTATTACATTATGTGTTAATGTATTAAGTTCATGTTGTTTGTATGACATTGATAATTTTTTGAATTTATTTCTCTTATTACAGTAATTCAAAATCTTAAACTCATAGCATGACTGAAGATATACAAATTGATAAGGTGATGATTAAAAATAGGGATTCAAATCCACCAAGTCAATATGAAACAACCCAAAACCCAGTTGACGATTAATAAAAAAGGTCTGCTGCATGGGATCAATTTACAAAAATTGCTAGTTCTTAAGGTACAAAAGCAAAATGTCTTCAATGGTACGTCCATTCTTCTTAGTCATCTATCGACGTATCATAAGCGTCCTTCTAGAGTTAATAAAAAATAATCAAACATAACTCTTAAAGTTATTCCAAAAAATAACCAAGGTAATGTAGCTGTTATGCCTTGAAAATTTGATCAAGAAGAGTGTAGAAAAGCTTTATGTGATATAGTAATCATTGATGATCTTTCTTTTAGCTTTGTTAAGAAAGAAGATTTTAAAGTATTTATGAAAGTGACACAACCTCATTTTTGAAAATCTTCTAGCATGACTATGACTAGCAATTGTTTTAATCTTTTTAATGAAGAAAATAAAGTTGAAGAGGTATGTAATGAAAATCAAATAGTAAATTTGTATAACTATTAAAACATGGACTTCTATACAAAGAATCCATTACATGTACATCACTGTTCATTGGATTGATAGTGAATGAAATGTGCATAAAAATACTAGTATTTTATTCTATTATTTAGCTATAAAGGTAAATATACGACGAATGATATTGGTAGGTGCTAACGTGAGCGAATGGTAAATAAAATATTCACCGTCACAGTAGATAATGCAAACTCAAATGATGTGATGGTAAAAAAAAAGGTCAAAACATTTGACAAAGATGAGAACTAATTTGATAAACGGATGTATGCAATAAGGTACAGCCAGTCCATAAGACCCGGTGCCACTTTTATTGCCACTGCCAACTCAGTTCTCCAATTATGTTTAGGACAAGATTTATTTTATCTCTACAAATACTCCTATTAGTTTTTATGTTTTAGTTTACATTCTTTTACTATTTTGAGTCCATATACTTGTTCTTGAGAGTTGTAAACACATTCTTTGAGAGACGGATTCATAGTTGACATTTGTGATTTTAATTCTTCTTCTTGTAAGTGTATGATTATATTTTCTATACAAAATTATTATTGTTTTGTTACAATTATGACTAGCTAAGCCACACAACTAGGGTTATGGAAAGCATAATGGAATAACGAATTACAGAGTGATTCTTGAATGGTGTTTATACGTGTATTATTGTTCTCTTTGTAGTGATTATTTTTTAATGGTGAACAATATTAAAACTCACCTTATTCTTATTTGATTTGGACGAAAGGGTAACATATGGAAAAAAAATAAACAACAAAGACTTGAAGCTATCAACCTTTACTTAATAACTTAAGTCATGAATGCAGGAAAAATAATATGAGATTCATGATTGTGAAACTCATGAGACTTGGATGAGTGATTGAGGATAGTCATCTAATAGAGACTAGACAGTCATCTCGATGAACTTAACTTACTGATTCTGAATGCAAAGCACTATGAGAGATCATCAGTACAAAGAACCTATGGAGTTATGAAGTCATGGAAAACACAATCCTTGTGTCTCTCATCTGTTGATTACAACCTAAAGGAATTTGCAATTGTTACTTGTTCACAAAGTGTATTTAAAGACTACTATCAAGACCCCCAATTTTTAAAAACAATTTACTAATAGCATAGATCACAACATCGACCAAACTTCTAATGTATTACCTGTGAGATCGACCCCAACCTTTGTTGGATTCTATATTTAACAACCAACCACTTTATATATCATTGCGAGGTATAATTTGGGCCATAACAAGATGTATGATGCATATTACGAATCTTGTTGTCTAGAATAATTTAAAATAAAGTTTTGTATCTATTAAACATGTAAGACATGAAATGAGATATGTTTGGAAATCTCCTACGAGGTTGAAAAGGTTTTAAAAATACACTTAATTACAATAGATCTATATGCTTACATATTCCAACTAGGTGGAATTCCACCTCCCTAATGTTGAGTGGAGCTGTTGATTTAAGAATGCATTTTCAAACTATGCTTCTCAAGAAATTGGTCTGAGATATTATCTTGAGAATTCTTATACTGAAGTTGGAGTCATTGTTGGTGAACGTTCTAGTGATTGAGCACACGTGAAAAAAATGAAGAAATTTCTTAGAAATATTTTATCGTCTTACTCTAAAAATACCTTGATCACTTTATTTTACAGATAATGTTCATTTTCTTAAAATTTATATGCTTGCTTTTTATTTGAATCAATTGATTATACGTAACAATACTGCCTTAGGAAATATAGCAAGGAATATGAAAGAAAAAGTTGATAAGTATTGGGGTGATCCAACACAAATGAATGAAATAATTTTTAGTTTATATGTTCGAAATTCTCGTTACAAGCTTGATCCAGTTGTCTATGAACTTGTAAAGATATTTGGGAAAAATCAAGGTCTATATTTAAAAGTAGTAGTGACATGATTTCATTATTTAATGATATGTAAAATCTAGCTCAAAAGGGTTAGTGCTTTTTGTATCTTCACCTTGCTCTTCATTTAAGACATTTACTTTGGGCTTTCTAGCAGTCAAGTAAGTATCAAAGGTACAAGACTTTTAGATTCACTTATGATAGATCTAAATTAATATAAAGCTATGAATGGAGGTGTAGATGCTAGAACAAAGTTAGATAAATATTTTGAAGAAACTAAACATGACACTAAAAAATTTAATATCCCACTCTGATGGAAAATGAACGCAACAAGATTTTCTATTCTTGCTAAGATGGCTTGTGATATGTTAGTTGTTCTTCAAGTGTTGCATTTGAATCTACATTTAGTATGAAGAATCTATTCTTTATTCATTTAGGAGTTCACTGTTAAATTGGTGTAAGTTCTATAGTACCTTCAAGATTGACTTTAAAGTGAACAATTAAAACAACCTGTTAGTTTTGAGGAAGATCTTGATAATCTCGAGCAAATTTAAAAGAGTAATAGCATTATCTTTATTGTGTGTTGTTAAAAATAATTTTTATTTATTAGTTGGCTTATTATATTAATATTCTATTCAGATTTAGCCAGCGCGGAAAAAGACCCTATTATAATTGAAGTGTAGTACAAGTATACAAGCCTATAAGGTAAATTTTGCAAGCTTTGTATAAAAAGATGAATGTTGTTATGTTATATTTCTTTTAACTACTAGATATTATCTTGGTTATTAATTTTGAGGTTCTGACGAGTACTTTTCCATCTTCAATTATTGCTGCTGTAAAACATAAGATGATAGTTTAATAACAAATAAATATATACATACCCCTCCGGCTTATATTCTACATACAGTAAGGTTTGATTGTATTTTTTGATCAATATTCACTTGTTGAGAATTTATCTAGAAATGTTAAAGTTTGACTTGAACTAGAGACCAAATGTGCTGAAATGAAGTAATATTTAATTTTTGAAAGTTGAAATACAATATAACTAAAAATAATACTCACGTTGCACAATATAAATCACATGTCCATTTAAATAACATAGCATAGTCTCTTTTCTTGAATGAGTAAGTCAAACACCTTGTTAATATCTTTAAAATTCACTTCATGTGTGATAAACTTTTTCAAATGCAATTCCTTATCAAGGTAACATTTAACGAGTATAGGAACACTGAATTTTATTTTGGGACCCTCTACGAGTGATCACGTGAGAGTTTTCGAACTCATAAAAACATCAAAAGAGTTGAGATTTAGTTGTTCCCCTTGCGTATCAATTCTTAAGACTACTATTTTACCCCAACCCTTTCAATAACAATAAAATGCTTAGTGCACAACTATTGTTAGACCAACACATTCAGACATGGAATAGAAACTAATAGAAATATACAGATTTTATCACAGAATGACTCACTATATCCACAAGTCATTGTGTGATTCGTGGTGGGTGGCCAAGTAGTTAAGACTCCAATCACTAAGACTCAAATAAAGAGTCATGGTGAGATTGTATGAGTTGTGTGCCACCCATTTTGAAAAAGTAAGACACAAGTCCAAAAGATGTAATTTTTATTACAGTGGAAATGAATCAAGGGCACAAGTCGTTAGGACAGACCATGAGTTGTTAGGTCACTCATCCTGATGAGAAATCAGAAATCCAACATTTTCCCTTCAGAGGTTGTTAGATCTAACCACGACTAATATCCAAACCTCACAAGTCTTAGGGAAAAAATTATGCCTCAAGTAAAAATTCTAGCCCAAGAATCACGAGTCAAGGGACGACTCATAGGTTCAGTGTGCGAGTCATACCAATACCCGTGTCGACTCTTTCCAAATAATTAGTTAAGTTTTAAAGAGATTTTCATATTTTCCCTAAATCTAATCCTAAACTGTATTAGTTTAAGGTTTATTAGGAGGAAGTTAAAGGGACTTAATTATTTATTTTCCCCTCATTACTCTAAAACACTCAAAAATAGAAAAGAGAAATACACTCTCATTTCTTTAAGTCAGAAACTACGATTCTTCTAAAGGCTTAGAGAATTCAAGTGTGTTGCAATAATTCTTCAACTAGGTATGCTCAATTTCAATAATAGGCATCTTTTTGGCCTTTTCTCCAAGAAAAAATTTAGTTAAACATTAAATTCAGATATTATATTTCTAGGGTTCTTGTCCAGTTTAAGAATTTTCTTCAAATTCAGTACTCTCATGAAACTATATGATATTACATATTTTTCATGGTTTTAGTATCTTGCATAACTGAGCATTTCATGTCTTGATACGTAGCTTGATTTTACAGTATTTTTACATGAACTAGTTTTCCTTCAACAAGTTTGGCATATTATGAGCACACAATCCTAATATACTTTTGAATTATTATAGCAAAGTTTATTAGTTTCAGTATATAGACTTTCAGGATACTTTTGGATTAAATAAGCTCTGACACAGCTATTAGAACAATAGATTTTTAATGAGCAAGCAATATATATAATTAGAAATAAGGAGTTGTACTAAGCATTGAGTTTGACTAGGGCCCCAGTTTCATCCAAAGTCCCAGACTACATGCCACCGCATGTATATTTAGCCCTTTCAGTTTGAACGTCAGTTAAGTGATCACATTAGCTATGCTATTATACCCTGAAAGTTATTTGTATTATATTAATGTGGAATATACATCAACTCCATGTTTAGTTCACGTGGTTTATGTCAGTTAACGGACTCTCCCACAGATTCAGACTCAATATAATTGTAAATGACCTTTAGTTTAATTTTACTTGTATTACTTTATGATTTATAAAATCTTTATATATAAGTATTTATGCAAGTTATTATGGGTGTACATTTAGTTCAGTTTGCATATAGTACATCATATCAATATTTCAACATGATTAACTTTACTTTTCATTTTGCGTATCCCACATGCTCAGTACTTTCAAAGTACTGACCGCATACTTGCTTTTGCATTGTATCATTTTATGATAGAGATTTGGGGGCTCAGTATTAGCATCATAGTTAGTACAAACAAGTACCGCATTAGTAGTTATCAGTGGTGAGTCCTTATGATTGAGGATAAGTTTTATTATCTTCTCTTAGTATTTAACTTTCAGATATTTAGAGTTAGCTGGGAATTTTCCCAGCATCTCATGAGTTTTAGAGGCTTTCAGATAGACAATTAGACATTTCAGCTTTACATTTCCTATCCAACTTAGTATTTATTTTAGATGTCAATTCAGATTTGATGACCATTTTAAGTATTTGTTCTTGAATTCAGTTAACTTCCATATCAGTTATTTAGTTGTTTCAATGTTATTAGTATTATTTCATGTTGTAACAACCCGAGATCCCATTCCAGAACGTCACACGGTGCTTATGATGCCGAAGGACTACAAGCTAACCCTTTACTGATATTTGTACCTGTACACTACATAAAATTTGAAATAAATGTGTAAACTAGCCATAAGGTTCAACACATCTATACATACTAAAAACTAAATTCCAATACATCTATTTGAAAAGCCTATAACTGTCTGAACTGTGGAGTTGATGGGACAGGTCCCCTACAAACTCCGTCAACTGAAATAAATATAAACAGAATCCGATGCAATAATAATTAACTGATATTTTATCCTTGAAAGAAGAGGACTCACTGCTACTGTTGTTGACTGGGTTGAACTGCTAAGGATACTCTGGATCCTGTGCCTCTAAACCTATGGTGCCAAATGAAACACCATAACGTAAATGTGTCAGTACAAGAATGTACTGAGTATGTAGACGAGGTAAGGTTAAGTGCAAAGGGTCATGTGTGCACAATATCTAAACTGAATAATGATGAAAATATCGCACGAGAACACACATATGAATACACAGACCATAAACATAATCATCACAACTAGGTACTGAAACTCGGATACCACTTTACTGCAGACTGAACTCACTACTGACACTGAGATACTAAATCACTGACTCATCTAATGCTGATAACTGAGAATCTGGATGCACTTACATCAAGGACTGAATTCTGAGCTTACTATTTTCGACTAACAGGATTAGAGATCAACCTTTCTAACGAATGATCTTCAGAAACTATTATCAATGATAAGAAATATGATTATATCAGAATCTGAAAACAAGGATACCCAATAAAAACTGAGACTGTGAATCAAGCCTATCTGGTAGCTTATCTCTAAATTGATATCAAACAACTATTTATGTGACCAAGCCTATCTGTCGAGATGGTCCCTAAATCAATGAAACTATCTGAGTTCCTCGTAATGATAGATGACTGTATCTGACAGTCCTGATTTCTAAAGATTGATACTGAAACTGAAACTGTGGGAAGTAGTTACTTAACCAACATACCCCGACCTACCACAGGTGGGGTCCAACCTATGACCCCAGCTAGAAGGGCATCAATACCGTGCCACGAGTAAAGACTCACTCTCTGGTCAAGCCTCTTTAACTGGATGACCCTCGCAGGAAGTCGACCTGAGGCAATATAATAGTTAACCTCTCTGACGGTAACAACCTCTACTGATGGGGACTCCTGTATCCTGTGCTAGATACACAATTCTGGAGTTTAGGGATTACTACTAACAACTCCGACCTCTCTCTCTCTGACAGAAGGAATCGCCATCCCTTCCCTTGCTCGGTGCTAGTTTCTACTCCCAACTGAAGGACTCTGAACTGAAATTTCAACTGAATATAAACTGGGTTGAATCTGACACTGATCATATTTCTCAAATGATTCGACTGAGTTAAGCTGAATTCACATGGTTCCTTATCTGACGGAATACTACTGAATCACGGTATCTGACTGATGATACAAAATTTGAATAGATTACTCAGTCATTACCGAGGCCAGAACTGAACACTGGAATACTACAAGATCTGAGTTAAGTACAACACTAAGGCTAGATTATTATCGATACAGAGAATACTGAGATAACAGAGATTTCTGAGATTTCTCAAGTTCTGTAACTGTTTAAGGATATAGAGTTTCTGTAGTTCATTGAGTTCTAAGAATCAGGGCTTGACTGGAATTATCGTGAAACTGACATGGGGTCTAGACAACAGCTCTATTGTCGGGTATAAATATCCCCAGGACCCGATAAAATTAAAGTAAAACATAATCATTCATTCATTATTTCAAGCATTCATTCCTCATTACAATAATTCATGTATCATCACAATCACCAAAAGGTCACTTTAAACATTCAAGGATCATCAACATCGGTTCACCATCATGTACTAGCCTAGGGTAGACATGCTATTAGATTACACCTCATTCAACAAAGACTTATATCAAGTACTTCATACCTATATCAATCTTGCTGTATATTCGGATATCATGTAATTTGGGGAAACTTCACACTATCATGTCCTAACTTACTTGCTAACCACTTGGAATATATGGGAAGCTTGTCATATATCAAAGAGTACTTACTTGGGGAAATTTACCACTATCTTGTCTCAACTTACTCACTGCAATCTTTCAACAACCACAAGACATGTACGGTTTTACACCTACTTTAGGATTTTTTACTATTATGAAGTAATTCGTTCACTTGGTCATTTCACGATACACATAGTTCTCAAAGTCTTATCCATTAAAGCGAGTGTATATTGCAATTTTCCATCCATCCATCCATCTAGTCTCACTATTTAACTACAATACTTGATTTCTAGTCTCTTAGACATTTCATCGGACACCTTACATTCACAACTTAGGCATAGGTGTATTCATCAACATACTCACCCTAATCAACCAATTTTACATGTTTCCAACTCACATAATCTCATAGATTCATACAAACCATGTAAATATTCCATCTTGGATATCATTTAACATCAACAACAAGAACACAATCGATTTACCACATAAAAACCACATACTAGGGCCAAGGCTTGATAATTTTGTAAACAAACATGAATCACAACTCAACCATACAAAACATTAATTTTAACTCACAAGAATCATTAAAATTCATAAACATAAATTCTTTAAGATTTAAAAAAAGGGGTCCTTGAGCTTCTTGGATGAAAAGGACCCAAGAATCAACATCTACATACCTTGTGGAAACTCTTTTCTTGAAAGACTTCTTTGTTTTTCTTGATTCTCTCTTGATCTCTCTTAATTTGTGGAAGAAGGAGAGAGGATTTTGGAATTTGAAAACCCTAGTTTTTGGGTGGAGGAAGAGAAAATGAGAGCTGAAAGCCCTTAATCGGGTATATATATAGGGTGGGGGTAAGGTGAAAAGACCAAAAAGCCCTTGGAGATTTTAAACTGGAAAATCCCAATTTTTGGCCCTGGCGCGACGCGCCGGGATCGCGGTCCTTCACTGGATTTGGATAATTGGGAAATTGCTTAGTGGCGCGATGCGGTGGGGATCATTTTGGAAACTTGTTGCGAACTAAAACTTCACCACGACGCAGAGAAATCACGGAGGTCCACTGGAATTTGACGACTGCCATTTTGGCTAGCTCCACGATGCGCCAGAATGCCAGGTGACATACTGTCTTACTAAAATGGGTCTAACTCTTCAGCCGAGTATCCGATTTGGGTGAATTTAGTATCGATGGAAAGATTATTCAATGCTCTACATGAAAAAAGGTAGAACTTAGGAAAATTTCATACGATTCAAAGTATTTCACACTTGAGAAGATATTCCTAAAATATTTGACTCGGATTTTTGCTTTACTAAATACGCTCTAAGGCTCAAACTGGAATAGGATTTTGTGGGGTATTACACATACCATGGGTTATCTTGGGGGCACTTTCGACTCTAAGAACCATGTTACATCTAGGGTGTAGACATGAATTATGATAATACTAGTATAATATTTTATTATTATTTATTAAGAATTAGGTACCATGCTGGTGTATTAATAGACCATGATGCATTGCATGTAAGACATGACTATTGGGAAGAAGTAAGACCCCTTAGAATGTATATATAGATGAGAGAGTGACTATGAAATGATTGTATACTATAAATTGATGAGATATAGAGATTATCTTATTTCTTGAGTTTAGTATGGACGTGGATCTATGTAATGAGGTAAATGCTATAATTGAAGAGTATCGTATGGCTTGGTGCGTTTGAAATATAACTTATATATTGTTATGTGGTGGTATTAATGTCATGACCCAAGACTATTCCCTAGTCGTAATACAATATTTAGAGCCACAAGTGGCCCCAAGTTAATTCATAACCTATCATGACACTATAAATAGTGAATAGAATAGATTTGCACTAAATGAAAGATAAATCTGAATGATATAAGTAAACCCAAAACAAATAGTTAATAGTCAAAGCAAAAATCACAATGAACAAACCCATAAGCTCAAACTAATGTCTTACTATCTTAAATACACTATAAAAATAAGTTACTAGGACAAGGCCCCAGCTAACCCTAACTGTTTGAAACTAAAGTAATAACATAATAAAGATACTAAAAACTAGTCCTTGGGTGATGATGGCTCATCAAACTCTGTTAATCTAGGTATGAGATCATGTTAACTACTAGCTGGATGTTGAACGTCTAAACCTATATTATAAAATAATATAGCACTAAGAATATATGTGGTCAGTACTTTGAATATACAGAACATGCAGGCTATGCACTATACTATATGAACTGAATATGCTGAAAGTGATATGATAAGATGAACATAGAGCTAAAATATGTAAATTCATTCAATAACCAAGTAATACACATATGACTATAATATATTGAATAAACTAAATACAAGGTCATGCATTATCTAAATCTGAACTGTACGAGCTACCATAACCAACATACCCTAATTTGAGCTATCTAGAGCCCAACTTGTAACCCCATCTAGAAGGGTGATTTGTACCTTTCCAAGGTTATGAATATTGGCTAATACAGATCCACTAAATTGATATCCATAAGGACTATGGTATCAAGCCTGCTCTGATGGGTTACCCTTTAGAACCTGTTATAGTGCCATAGTTTTGGGACTTAGGGACGTCTACTAAAGGTGTCAGCCTAACTAACGGGTGAGCTTTCATCCCTGCATCTACTTGGTGCTAAGAATATAAACTGATATACTAAATAGTTAATAATAATGATGTTTTGAGACTACAAGCTAAAGGTTTTATCTGAAAGCATTCGAAAACATATGAACCTGAAGGACTGAATGTTCAACTAATAATGCTTGAGATCCTAAGTCATTGGGTGTTCATAACCCTCCATCATTGAAGAGTTCAACTTCTCATTATCGTTATATAATTTGAATAGGCTATGAAATTTCTTAATACAAGCCCAAAATAATAAATTATTCAATATCGTAAGGGTTCTTGGATTACAATTACACAATAATTCTAAACTTTATGGAAAACATATATTCAAAGTTTATTCATGATGAGTTACTGGAGAACAAAGGAATTCATAATGTTCATAAAACCCTAGGCTCTGAAGAATGAATTAAACTAAGAAATTAAGTTAATTTCAAGACTCAATGGGTGAAAGAAAACCCATTTATGGAACTCCATATACCTGAAAGTGAAAAACTTGGTGAAAAATTTAGATGTGGAACCTGAAGTTGACAAACCCTAATTCTTGCCTTGGAGAAGCAAATAACCTATTTTCTTTGTTTCTAGCTAAGTGTCGCTTGATGTTGTAAGGAATCATAGATTTAGGGTGTTTTAGGCTTATTATCCAGCCTTGGGGTATCTTAAAAGACATATTTTAAGTGTTTAAATAATGGAAAAGTTTGGAATATCCCTCTAAATTCATAGCTGAACAATTTGAGTTTTCAGCACGGGCAAACCATCCAATGATCATTGGTTGGCTTATGGGTTGAGGACTGATTTTGATGGTTCTCTAGAGTCCAGTAAAAGATCCAAATTATGTCTTATAAGACCCTCCAATTAACGATCGTTGGTTGTCCATTGGATTTTCAAGTCCAACCAACCTTGAAACCACAATTCCTACCAACAATCATTGATCTACCAATGGTTGTTAGTTGTTTTCATTGCTAGGGAGGTATACTTTCCATCTTATAGGTTCTTCGAGATGTTTTATGTATATGAGAATATAGGAAGTTTATCTTACATATCAATGATCGTGGATCCATTGTGGTATCTCATTATTGGACAATGTTTTACTAGAATGACCATAACCCACAACTCTAAAACCATATTAACTAGTAATTGGATATATTGGAAATAAGACTCATAGACCTTTTATTTTTTGGGTCTTAATCCTCAAAACTACTCATAATTTAAGATTTATGTTTGTTTGAAGTTGGATCTAGAAAGATTCTACACAAAAATTCAATCGATAGGAAAGGTTTCAACTTTACTATGAGTTAGGAGTTTCATATGGCCTTAATTCATATTTAAAGCATTTATCATGCTACAAAATCATTGTTCTTGGTTCTATATATACTTAAGTTAGCTCAGAATTTTAGTATGCTATTAATGTGATTGTGGATATTATAGAGTATGTGGTTTCTTGTGACAACCATTGTGGTTTAAATGACCTTATTGTAGTGGTGACTATTTTGGATAATTGTTGTGACTCATATGTCCTTGTTTCTGAATTTGTGTAGCTGATTTGGGATGACTGGTTGATTGAGGAAAAATAATTATTGTTAGTTAAGATGTGTGTTTACTTGCCTTATCTAATTTTTGGAATATTGTGGTTGTTGTTGTGACTTATTTTATTCATTCTGGTGTTGAGATAGTTGATTAGTTGGTAGAACAGTTAGTTAGATTTATGTGCTCTAAAGAAAGATCAGTAATTTGTGTTAATGTTTGTTGAAGTTATCCTAATTGAAGTAGAATAATTAATGTAATTATAGAGTTAATTGAATCAAGAAGTATACTTGGGAACTTCTGAGCCTCTTTATGAGTCGTAGTAAGGAATGTGAATTTTGGTGCTAAATTGTTATATGAGATTGTCATGCTGATTATGTTGATTTCTATATATTATGATGTAAACTAATTCTAGCCAATCGATAATACTTAATAGTACGCGTGATGTACTGATACTACTCTTGCTACATCTTTTGGGGAATGTAGATGTGTTGCAGGTTGACTAGAAGTTTCTTAGTAGGAGCAGTGGGCACTCTTTATCAACTTCTACATCTCATTTTAGGTGAAAGTAGTGTCTTTTATTGTCTATCTTTATTTTGTAAAAGCTCTTGTACCTATTTAAACTAGGTCATTAGGATTTAGTTTGAATTGTTAGGTTAACATTTGTAAGGATCCTTGATTTTATAATTATGGTTTGGTATTTAATTGAACCATTTACTTTATATAAAGGGTTTTTTAAAAGAAATTTCCACATAACCAATGATTGGGTGGTATAAATTCTCCTATCTGATTAGAATAAACTAGGTGTCCATATAATTTCGTAATTTGGGTTGTGACATGTATAAGTAGCTTTTGTCCTGCAGAAGCAATGAAATATTACTTTCATGGCTTCAATGGTGCGGACAAGGCATTGCTGAAGTGGATAAGATCTAACAAGCCTAATTCCACATAAGCTGACTCCTGTCTGGTAGTGTGACTCTTCAGATGTCACAACCCAAAATTCAAGGGTCATGATGGAACTCGTCACGGAGAACCTTGATGAGTAAGACTATCGCCCAAACTGATACACAGAGGGGAAAAGACAGAAACATCCCCAAGGTAAGGCTTCTAGAACAAAGCTGAACAATATAAGTATAATAAATGTGGAAATAATATAATCAACAATACAACCATAACTCCCAAAACCTAATATCAATAGTATTAGAACGTATCTAGTATAACTCAAATCCAAATGAAATACATAAGATGCCACATACAAGAGAAACTCTATCTCTGGAATGAAAGTAAAGACATACTCTATAATAAAGGTAGTAGAATACATCCGAATGCCTGAACATCAACCATTGCCTTAAAAGCACTAAATCTAGCCCGAATAAACCAAGCTGGGGCACACTCGAACTAGAACCTGCATTAAAAAGGCATAGTATGTGTGAGTACGGTCCACTTATACTCAGTAGGTATCATATGCCGACTGAGAAAAGTAGAAAATAAAGCATACAAGATATACACTAAGGACACCTTACCTGCAATAAGAAAAAGTCCCACAACTGTAGTCCATACCATTTGCACTAAAAGTTCTATAAATCCACACATAATACAAAAACACACCAGGTACGGACACAAGTATACACTATATCACATTCAAGTAGAATAAAAGAAGAATATGTATAAATAGGATCATCAAGTAGAAATAAATGAAGATAAAATAATTAGATAAATGACAAGTCAAGATATAGAACAAGTAGATAGATGACAAGTCAATATGGAAATACAAGCACAACCTAAACATAATAAAGTAAGTGCAATGTATATGATGATGATGATGATATACGAGATTATCGGACAACCTCTGAGATCGTCTCACAATCCCTATATATGTCTATGAATCTAAAACTTTCCGACATAGGACCCATAGGGAGTTCATCAACCTGTACACAAACCATATATCCAATGAGTGGTTCATCAACCCGTATACAAACCATATATCCATATATCTTTCCCAGTACATCCCTCGGGGAGGGTATTATAAGGTATTATACTATCTTCTCCCTAGCACATCCCTTGGGGAGGGTTTTATAAAAGGTGTT
>NC_061118.1:121069276-121147686 GCF_002878395.1 Capsicum annuum
GAGGATGTAATTCTCATAAACAATAACAATGAGTATTTTCACAACCAACCACAATGAGTATTTTCACAACCAACTAATACACTAATCACGTGAGCCAAATATCCATTCATTATTTACCATCATCCATGAATTTCCACATGTTTCATATGCCAAAAAAGTATGAATATCGCACAATACACCAATGGTACCACAGTAGGCATTTCAACAAATAATACAATTATTCGCATGTATTTCAAGCTATCAACATCACATAGGACCCCGCACATCACACATATCACATAATATCTTAAACCAACAATTGTACCACATATAGGCCCCCAAAAGCCCACAACACATTAATATAGCCAAATTCATAATTAGTTCCCATCCCCTTAACATGCATTTTGGATACAATTAACTATCCAACCCAGTTTGAAAGAGTTAAGCCATAACCTACCTCGAAAGTCGAAAAAAACATAATAACTAATTCACTCTAAAGCCTTACTCCTCACGAATGGTTTCAAAACAAACTACAACAACAAAATATGGAAACTACGCATCAAAAGGAAGCTAATGACACCTATATTGCCTAATTTTGGTTCAGGGTCGAAATGGACACCCAAAACTAATTTTTGAAAAAGAAGGGAAAAATCATAACTTTGTTTCAATAATTTGTTTCCATACTTTTAGGAATATACAGTTGAAAACCAAAGTCAATGAGTTGAAAATGAGGTTCAAATCGAAGAAAACCATTTTAAAACTCTATCGAGTAAAACCCTTTTGAAATCCATTTTAAAATCAAGAATCGAAGTTGTTTTGAAGATTAAATTGAGAAAAAACTAGTAATTATAGGATTAGGAACATTATTCAAGTGAGAAGGAGTGAAATTAGGGTTTAGAAATTAAGTCCTAAGGTTTTTAGGGTTTTGAGAAATTAATTAAAAAATTTAACCAAGAAAAGGTTGAATTCTTACCTTAAATTCATAAGAGAATCAAGAAATGGATGTTAATCTAGCTTCTAAAGCAAACACAAGCTTCACTTTTAAGCTCTTACACTATTTTAGGACTTATCTCTCAAGAGGCAAGATGGAAAATAAGCTAATTTGCGACGTAAGGGGTCTATTTATACCCCTTTTAGGTTTTCAGATGTTTCAATCACGCATTCAGGTGTGCAATCGCACACCCTGGCCTCAGAAGTAGATGTAGAGATTGCCACACCCTCTAATTTAATCATACTACTTACTTTGCACATATTGGTGCAATCGCCATCCAAGTGGTGCAATCGTAGAGGCACCAGAAACCAGCTGAAACTTGAAAATCTTTCTAAGTTTTTGCTAATGCCTCAGGATTCATTTGGAATTTGATACACACAAACAAACTATGTAACTATTCTAAATTCAAAGCTCTAGACTTAATGGCGATATTAGAATTTTGAAAAGATGTCATTTTCACAAAGTTGACCCCCAAAATCCAAAATCATAATTTTCCTAATCGAGTGTCAAAATGAGATTTAAAAGCCACAGAACCAGACCAAATATGTTACCACCCTAAAACAGACGTTCCAAATCTGCTAGCACGATCTATTCAGCCATCTGTCTCTCAGATCAAAAGATAACCACAGAAGTCCATAATAAGGCTCTTAAAGCCATCAAAAATCATAATATTAGATAAATGGCACCAAAATATATCGGGAACCATGTCAATCAGTACCACACCCTAGAAATACCAAAATACAACTATGGGGAGGGTTAAAATAGTTAAATCATACAAAAAATATATTTTATCAAAATTCAGGTCATTATAATAGATGCAGACCAAGTCTGCCGAAACGGTTGTACCAGGTGACAACAACCAATGGTGAAGCTAAAGTTTAAATCTTCTAGACAGACCCGCAAAATATATTTAAAATTCCATAAACACAATCAAACTATGTTACTAGGCCAAATTCAACATTTCAAACTCAATGAAATAGTCAGAATTTCTAACAAATCTTGACCTAAGTCAGCTATATGCCTTAACTTTCCAAAATCTTATCTAAATGCTCAAAATCCTACCAAAAGTCTCGGGACAATTCACTTAGATCTAAACCAAACACCTTGAGAATTAATTTATCCACTCACCTAGACCACAAATACCAAAATCCAACTATAGAAAGGAGTAAAATGGTTAAAGCATACCAAAATCCAAAAATCAAGGTAACGTTTCCTTTACAACTTCTATTTTCCCTCTTATTATACCAGAATATTTCAAACCTATAAAGCCATAATTGAAAATCAAGAGGAAGGGTGAATTGAAATTCTTTTCTGATTTAATTATGATATTAAGTCTGTCAACTACCTCGTGGGTTAGTACGGTAGATAAACTCAAATGATTATAATGAATAATTAATAGTAAGATGAGAGACATAGATTTTTATACTAGTTTGAATCATTGATGTGGTTCCTAGTCCCATCTCCTTGGGTTACAAAGGTGAAACACCTCAAATTTTGGTCATTAAAATAATTTTGAGTTTCAAGACTTACTGCCCATACTACAACTCTCCTAACGAGTCTTAATATGACATTATAGGTCTTAAGGATCCAATTGTAGCCTGGACAGTATGTTGGCCTGGAGTTTTTGTTGTGACTACGACAAAGGGTTATGAGTTATAATGACTCTAAACTAGTCGTATAGTCCCATACATAGCCAAACCAGTATGTACCCCAAATGTTTCTATCCTGGTTACAACTAGGACCCTATGAGTCATAGGGTCTCCTAACAAGTCGCATGGTGTAAATTGTAGGGCCACTAGAAAAGGGTCCTTCAACTACTGTCTTGACTACAACTCATGGTGACGAGCTGTAGTGTGTCCTTACGAGTCATATAGTGACCTGTAGTCACTAGCAAATAATTTTTAGCTTTTAAGTTGAGGGCATTTTGGACATTTCCCTCTTCCATCACTTAATACCCATGACCATAAAACACCCTTGGGATGTTATTTTCAATACTTTAGTACTTAAATAACTCTCTTAAACTCTCTAAATTCTCCAAGGTCAAGATATTTAGGATTTCCAATAAGTAGATCATCTAAGGGCTCAAGGGTTGATTTTTCTCCATAAATCTTAGTATTTCGGGCATATTACTCTTCTCTAAATCTTATTTCATGAAAATCCTGTGTTGTAAATGATGTATTTATATGGATTTAAATGTAAGTTTTGATATGGTTGGGGGTTTTTGATTGGTTAATCCTTGATATTTTTTTTTTGTGGTTTTTATAAGTTATTCATGCTATCAAATTGATGTTTTGAACTAATGGGGTGCATGGGTATGGAAATTGGTATGGGGGTTGAGGTAATCCCTCAAATTGATGTTTTGGACTTGAAATTAGTCTTGGATAATTATGTTCCCTCAACTCACTTGTGAAATTGATTTTGAAATATGATTTGTCACGGTTTGACTTACTCACTTATACTATTACACTGCTTAATTGGATTAATAATAAATATAGATTTTAAGGCCTTAATGGCTATGTTTTGGGCTTGATAAAACTAAAGGAGTTCTAGGTATTCCTCCAATTTGATTTAATGAACAAAAGGGACTGAGGCATTTCCCAAGTTAATATGATTATTATGGCATAGAGATAAGCTTATAAGTGTAAGGGTATGATGATACTCATGGTGTGCCTTAATGGTTAGTCCTTTGATTAATGAATGGGTTATGTGAAACTTATTTTAAATTGGGCTTAATGGGGGTAATGTAGCTAAGCCATGAAGGTGTAAATCTTAGATGACCTATATCGAAAACTCATGGTTACCGGTATAAGGTTTGGTCTTGATGGTCGTGTGCATGGTTCAGACTATTGATAAATATTATATATTAAATTAACGTGGGGTTGGGGCATTCCCTGGTCTTCTTTGATACCTTCGATTCGTGCGGCTAATACACACTAGGCCCTTTCAGCAAGGGAAGTTAAACCCATATACCCCATGGGTGCCTATTTATGATGGTTGAGCCACATATTACAGAATAACATTTTACTTCATGCCAATCCTTGTTCCCTAACCCCGCATATCATTTATGTATGTATATGATGATGTTTACATGGTTTTGATCTGAATTTGACTTGGCATTATTTTATCCCCTATTCTTGAGTTACATGCTAGTGCTCAACTCACTAACCATCTCCAAATGTTGTATCCCCATGCGATGTAAGGTCTGAAGGCAATTCTACTTTTTCTACGCAGTGTTAGGTAGATCGACTTGGTTCGTCAGTCATTTACGGTAGGTAGATCGACTTGGTTCGTCGGTCATTTACGGTGAAGTGGTAGCTTCTATTCTTTGGAAGATTTTTTTATTTCATTATTTTCCTCCCATAAATAAGAATTGAAGACTTCAGATTAACATTATCATTGTTATTATCATTTTCAGAGTCAGGGGCATATGCCATCGTTGGTTATTTTTTAATTAGTAGAGGTTTTGTGGATATTATTTTGGATTGGGCATTGATGTTGACACTCTTAGATGTATTTGAGTTTATTACTTTTCTATCTTGTTATATGTTTAGAGTTCAGTCGCTGCTAGGTGTGTTATGTTCTGAATGGCTAGACAAAGAGGATAGTCTTTGATCCTCGGTGGACTAGAGATACCCGTCACGGCCAGTCCTTAGTTTGGGTCATGACAAAGTTGGTATCAAAGCCTAGGTTTTGTGTAATTGGGAGTCCATAAAGTTGTGTTAAGTAGAGTGTCTTTCATAGATATGTAGCACACCACACTTATGAGAGAGAGGCTACAAGGAATTTAGGAATGTTTTTCTTTCTTGTGATATACTTTCTGGCTGTAGAGTCTAGAGCGTTGAATTCTCCTTTAATTCTTATTTTTTTTATTTTTCAGATCATGCCTCCCAGAAGATTTGATGTTTTGGAGACTTTCTTGTCCCGCTTAAGGACGATATAGACTAGGCTTGCTCTACTTATAGAGTTTAGATCCAGTCTAAGGTCGCTGGTTCTAATTTCCCTAGTGGGGTTGCACCGGTCCCCACTGATCCTTCTCCGTCTAGTGACACTCCTACTCAATCACCTCCAGGAGATATTACTAATTTTGTGTTCTGCCATCTTATTCATCTGTTGACCCAGTTGGTGATATCTCAATCATATCAGTCGGGTCCTGCTGGTGCTGCTGTGAGTTTTTATGAGGCTACTAAGGTTGGCAATTTATGAGGCTGAATACTTTAACTTTTACCAGTTCTAAGGTTGAGGAGGATTCTCAAGGGTTCATTAATGAGACAGATAAGATATTCTGTATTGTGCATGCTTTTGATTTTGAGGGTGTGGACTTTATTGTATACTAATTAAAGGATATGGTGTATTAGTGTTATGAGGAGTGGGACTAGTCTAGGGGGATAATGCAGAGTTGGCATTATGGGAGGATTTCTCTGGTTCTTTTCTTGATCGTTTCTTTCCTCTAAAACTAAGGGAGCCAAAGTTAAGGAGCTCTTAAATTTGAATCAAGGCAAGATGACTGTAAAGGAGTATACCTTACAGTTTCATTAGTTGTCCCGTTATGCTCCTAAGCTAATGTCTAGTATGAGAAATAAGATGAGAAAGTTAAGTTCGATCCTATCTCGAGACTTGGTGTTAAAGTTCAGGGTTACCTTGCTGAATAGTAACATAGATATATCTTGGCTTATGGTATATATATAGCTGGTAGAAGATAAAAAGAAGAAACATGCTGAAATAGGGGAGAGGCAAAGTAAGAAATCCTGGTATTTTGAGTAGGGTGGAGGCCAGCCAAATAACGGTAGAGATAGCAGGTAGTGGTCTAAGTAGAAGTGGGGGAATAATGGTTCTTATTCTACAGCTAGTGTCCTATGTCCTAAGTCGTCCAGTAAATTTTGTTTTTATAGCAACAGTGGATTCAAGTCACAAGGTACCCAATCTCAGGCCAGTGAGGCCTAGTCAGCTCCATCACATCCTCCTTGTAGATTTTGTAGATAGTTTCACTATGGCTTTTGTGATATGGGGATGAATAAGTGGTTCAAATATGGATAGCCCGGCCACTTTCAGAGGAATTGTCCTTCAGGCGATGTTACTACGGAGGCTAATAAGGTCCCGATTACTTCTTCTTCAGCTCCTACGCCAAAGGGTTCTACTTTTGGTTTTGGTATTGGTCGGAATTATCTGTATGTTTTTACCACCCATCAGCATTCAGAGGCATCCCCTGTGTTATTACTGGTACGCTAAAGCTTTTCTCTTGTGATGTATATTGTCTGCTTGATCCCAGATATACCCTTTCTTATGTGACCCCTTATGTGGCTATTTATTTTAGTTTTTGACCTGAGTGTATTCTTTTTCCCTTTTTTATGTATACCCTGATGGATGACTCCATTAAGGCTAGAAGGGTCTATAGGGGTTGTGTGGTATCAGTCGGTGGTAGGGAGAACTTAATGGATCTGATTGAGTTGGATATGTTAGTTTTGATATGATTTTGGAGATGGACTAGCTCCATTCATGCTATGCGCCTCTTGATTGTCAAACCTGAAGCGTCAATTTCTAATTCCCCAATGAGCTGGTGATTGAGTAGGAAGGTAGTTCCTTAGTGACTAAGAGAAGGTTCATTTCTTATCTTTAAGCCTAAAGGTTGATCTCTAATGGGTGTCTCTACCATTTACTACATGTTGAGGATTCTAGTTCCGAAGATCCTTTATTGCAATTTATCCCTGTGGTCTGTGAGTTTTTTAAGATGTAAACTGATGATCTTCCTAGTGTTCCTCCCGATAGGGAAATTGATTTTGGGATTGATCTTCTTTCAAATACTCATCTTATCTCTATCCCTTCCTATAGAATAGCTCCGGTTGAGGTGAAAGAGCTTTATGAGTAGCTAAAAGATCTTCTTGATAACAGTTTTATTCACCCTAGTATTTCTCTGTGGGGTGCTTTGATACTCTTCATGCGTAAGAATGATAAGTCCCTTCAAATGTGTATAGATTACCGCTAGTTGAATAAGGTGATTATGAAGAATAAGTACCCTCTTTTAAGGATTGATGACCTATTTGACCTGCTTCAGAGAGTTAAGTACTTTTCTAAGATTGATGTTCGGTCAAGTTACCATCAGTTGAAGATTAGGGAGGCGGATATCCCTAAGATAGCTTTTTGAACCCAATATGATCATTTTGAGTTTTTGGTGATGTCCTTTGGTTTGACTAATGCGCCGGTGGCATTAATGGAACTTATAAATTAGGTTTTCCATCAGTTCTTAGATTTTTTCATAACTATGTTTATTGATGATATTTTGGTGTATTCCAAGAGTGAGGTGGATCACGACGATCACCTCTGCATTGTGTTTCAAACCTTAAAAGATCAGTGGTTGTATGTAAAATTTTCCAAGTGTGAGTTCGGGTTAAATATTATGACCTATCTAGGTCATGTTGTGTCTACGAAGGCGATCATGGTGGATCCATAAAAAGTTGAGTCGATTAAGAAGTGGCCTAGACCCATGACTCCAACTGACATTCGGAGCTTCTTTGGTTTAGTCGGGTACTATAGGAGATTTGTGGAAATTTTCTCTTTTGTTGCATCCCCATTAACTAAGTTGGCTCACAAAAAGGTAAGGTTCCAATAGTCTAATACTTGTTAGAGTAGTTTTGAGAAGTTAAAGGATAAGTTGACTTCAGCTCTAGTTTTGACTCTACCCCAGGGTACTGATGGCTTTGTTGTTTATTGTGATGTGTCCTATGTAGGACTGGGTTGTGTATTGATGTAGAATAGCAAGGTGGTTCCATATGCTTTTAGGCAATTGAAGGTACATGAGAAGAATTATCCAACATACGACTTAGAATTATTGGTTATGGTCTTTTCTTTAAAGATTTGGCATAACTATTTGTATGGGGTTCATGTTGATATCTTCTCAAACCATAAGAGTTTGCAGTATATGTTCACCTAGAAGGAGTTTAATCTCAGGCAAAGGAGATGGCTTGATTGCTTTAAGACTATGACATGAGTCTCGATTATTATCCAGGTAAAGCTATTGTGGTTGTTGATGCTTTTAGCAGGTTGTCCATGGGAATTTTGTCTTATATGGGTGAGGAGAAATGAGATTTAGTAAAATATATTCATCGGTTGGCAAATCTTAGAGTCCATCTCTTAGACCTTGAGGATGGTGGTGTGATTATGCAAGAGGTCGTGAAGTCATCTCTAGGTATTGAGGTAAAGGAGAAGTATGTATTGGATCCTATCTTGATGCAGATCAAGAGAGACGTGGATCACCAGAGGGTGATGGCTTTTGAGATTGTGATGACAGTATCTTGAGGTACCAACACAGCCTATGTGTTCCCGATGTTGATAGGCTGTAAGAGAGGATCTTGGCTGAGGCTTATGAATCGAGGTACACTATTTATCCTGGTTCTACAAAGATGTGTCATAGCTTGAAGGAGATCTATTGATGGAATAACATGAAAATGGATGTGGCCAATTTCGTGGCTAAGTGCATGGGGTGTTAACAAGTGAAGGTTGAACACTTGAGGCCTGGTGGTTTGTCCCAAGAAATTGAGTTGCCTATGTGGAAGTAGGAAGTGATCAATATGGATTTTGTTACTGGTCTTCTACGGTCTCGCCAACAATTTGATTTGATTTGGGTCATTATGCATAGGATGACCAAGTCCACTTATTTCCTACCAGTGTAGACTAATTTTTTGGCAGAGAATTATACTAAGCCCTTTATTCAGGAGATCGTGAAGTTGCATGGTTCTCCAATTTCCATCATATCTGATCAAGGTACTAAGTTCTCATCTTAATTTTAGTGTTCCTTTCAGAGAGGTTTGGGAACTAAGGTAAACCTTAGCACCGCTTTCCACCCTCAGATGGATGGACAAGCACAGAGGACAATACAAACTTTGAAAGATATGATAAGGTCTTATGTGATCGATTTTAGTGGTAGTTAGGTTGATCAATTGCCTCTCATAGAGTTTGTGTATAATAATAGTTATCACTCTAGTATTGGGATGGCCCATTTTGAGGATTTGTATGGTAGGAGGTATAGGTCTCCCATTGGTTGGTTTAGGTTGGAGAGAATATGTTGTATGTTCCCTACTTGGAAATGGTGAAGGTGATTTGGTATAGGCTTAAGGTCTCCCAAAGTCGCCAAAAGTTCTATTTGGATATAACGCGAAGGGACTTGAAGTTTGATGGGGATGATTTGGTATTCTTGAAGGTGTCTCCCATGAAGGAAGTGATGCGGTTTGGGAAGAAGGATAAACTCAGTCCCTGTTATGTTGGTCTGTATCATATTTTGAGGTGAGTGGGAAATGTGGCTTATGAGTTGGAATTGCCTTGGGTTTGGGTTCTATCCATCCTATCTTCCATATGTTGATGTTGAAGAAGTGTGTGGGTGATCCTTTCTTGGTCATTCCTTTAGAGAGTGTTGGAGTTTCAGATTCCTTGTCTTATGAGGAGGTCCCGATTGAGATTTTGGATCGACAAGTATGCTGATTACAAACAAAGGACGTGGATTCGATAAAAGTTCTATGGAAGAACCAAAATTGTAAAGAAGCTATTTAGGAATTCAAAAATGACATGAGGTCCAGATACTCGTTCTTGTTTCCCACGTCAAAACGTCATGCTTGAGGTATGTGTATTCCTTAACATCCTTATTTTCTGACCATGTTAAAGGAAATTGTAATTTCTTTGATATCTTTGATTTTCGTTTTTGTTAAATGAAAGTATGGATTTGTTCCATGCTAAATTGTGCAAACGAATGTCATGTCCCATTATTTAGGGACAAATGATCCTAAGGGGGAAATGAAACACCCCAGATTTTTGTCCTTGAAAAATTTCTGAGTTTGTAGACTAATGTGCCGACTATGACTCTCCTAACAAATCATAACGTGTCATTACGTGTATTAGGGACCCAATCATAGAATAGCCAATATGTTGGCTTGGAGATTCTATTGTGATTACGGCTAGGGGCTACGAGTCATAACGACTCTAAACGAGTCGTATAGTCCCATCCATAGCTAAACTAATGTGTACCCCAAGTATTTCTATCCTGGTTATAACTAGGACCCTATGAGTCGTAGGGTCTCCTAAAGAGTCGTATGGTGTGAATTGTAGGATCACCAGATAAGGGTCCTTCAGCTACTGTCTTGACTATGACTCGTGGTGACGAGCCGTAGTGAGTGCTTACGAGTCGTATAGTGACCCGTAGTCACTGGCAAAAATTTTTCAGCTTTTAAGATAGGGGCATTTTGGACATGTCCCTCTTCCCTCACTTAATACCCATGACCATAAAATACCCTTGGGATGTTATTTTCAACACTTTAGCACTCTCTCAAACTCTTTAAATTCTCCAAGGTCAAGATACTTAGGGTTTCCAAGAAGTTGATCATTTAAGGGCTCAAGGGTTGATTTCTCTCCATAAATAGGTATGTTACTCTTCCTAAAATCTTATTTCATGAAAAGTGTGTGTTTTAAATGATTTATTTATATGGATTTGAATATGGGTTTTAATATGGTTGGGGGTTTTAGAGTAGTTGATCCTTGAAATTGTTTTCCCATGGTTTTTATGAGTCATTTATACTACGAAATTGATGTTTTGAACTAATGGGGTGCATAGGTGTGGAAATTAGAATGGGAGTAGAGGTAATCCCCCAAATTGATGTTTTGGAATTGAAATTGGTCTTGGATAATTATGTTCCCTCAATCCACTTATGAAATTGGTTTTAAAATATGATTTGTCACTGTTTGACTTACTCACTATACTATTGTATTGAATAATTGGCTAAACAATGAAAATGGATTTTGAGGCCTTAATGGCTATGTTTTGGGCTTAATAAAACTAGAGGAGGTTGAGGCATTCGTCCAATTTGATTTAATGAACAAAGGGGGTCGAGGCATTTTACCAAGTTAATATGATTGTTATGGCATAAAGATAAACTTGCAAGTGTAAGGGTATGACGATATCTATTGTATGCCTTAGTGGTTAATCCTTTGGTTAATGAATGGGTTATGTGAAACTTCTGGCTTTGGGGGTTATGTAGCTAAGCCATGAGGGTGTGGGTCTTGGATGACTTATACTGGAAAGTCATGGTTACCGATATGAGGTTTGGTCTTGATGATTGTGTGCATGGTTCACACTATTGATTCTTGGATTGATGTGGTGTTGGGGAATTCCCTGGTCTTCCTTGATACCTCCAATTGATGTGGCTATCACGCACAGGGTCCATTCAGCAAGAGGAGCTAAATCCATATAGCCCGTGGGTGCCTATTTATGACGGTTGCACTACATAGTCCAGGATAATATTTTACTTCATGCTAAGCCTTGTTCCCTATCCTAACATATCATTTATGTATGTATATGATGATGTTTACTTTGTTTTGATCTGGATTTGACTTGGCATTATTTATCTCTATCCCTGAGTTACATGCTAATGCTCAACCCACTAATCATCTTCGGATGTTGTATCCCCACGCAATGCAGGGTCTAAAGGCAATGCTACTTTTCCTGCACAGTGATAGATGTATCGGCTCGGTTCGTCGGTCGTTTACGGTGAAGTGGTGAGCTTTTATTCTCCAGAAGACTGGGTCATTCTATCGGTTTCCTTCCATAAATTAGAATTAAAAACTTTACATTAACATTATCATTGTCATTGTCATTGTCAGAGTCGGGGGCATGTCCTGGTGTTGGTTGTTTTCAGATTAGTAAAGGCTTTGTGGATATTACTGTGGATTAGGTATTGATGTTGACACTCTTAGATGTCTTTGATTTTATTACTTTTCTATCTTATTATATGTTCCCGCTTCTACGTGTGTTATGTTCTGAGTGGCTAGGCATAGGGGGTGGTCTTCAGTCCTTGCTGGACTTGAGATACCCATTACGGTCAGGCCCTGGTTTGGGTTTGTGACAAAGGGTTTCTTGTATAGCTTTACTTAGAACTTAAAATACAATATGGTTCTTTTCTATCTAATTTGAACTTTAAATATTCAGATCTTTAATATGGACACAACCTCAACTATAACTAATTATTACTCTTTCTATTTTGGTATCAATTATAATCTAGAGAATACAAAGTTTTGTGAAGTGAGATAGATGCATATTTCTAGTGAAGTTACGTCATTCTACTCATTGTCTTCTCATGATCTTATAGCTTGCCTTGATTGGTTACTCTTTGCTCTAAAAGAAAAACCCAAGTGAGTTTCTTGTAATCAAGGAATTGTATTAATTCGTTGATTGAGGATTCATATCATTTACTTGTCCATATCAGATATGTTTGTGTGAGAGATATGATATTTTTCCTTTATTAATTCCTTGATTTGATGATTCATATTGATACACGTCCATATTAGTTATGTCCATATAGGAGATATGATCTCCTTCCTTTCTTGATATGTATAGGATTCTTCCTTACACAAAATATTGGTTGACCTTCATTTGAGAACTAATTTTCAAGACAAAGATGAGAACTAATTTAATGAACGGTGATCACCTTCATGTGAGGTGTGATATACTATGGTTTCATGGCACTTTCAAAACTTAAATGAATAAAATAAGCAAAAATGTAGATGTATTGATGAATATTATGTGTTTGTTTAGGGATTTTGCAGAAAAGCAGGTCTTGGTGCTAAACACACTGTGTATATCTGGTGCCGGACCAAAACTCCTGTGGTCACGTTATGAGTCATAGCCCGAGTCCACTTGAAGATAGTGTTTAAATTACTAAATATGTGAAAATAAGGTATTGGCCATGACTATACACTACGAATCGCTATAACAGGTGATGAGTCGTCAACTGACTCATCCTGGAGAAAAACTTTAAAAGTTCCACAAGGGTGCAAATCCATGTCAGTGGCTACAAGTGCTCCCTACGAGTTATTCAGAGTAGAGAGGAGATGTTGCATTGAGCAAAAAGAGGACAAAGTCCTAAAAGTTTTCAAATAGGCTTTAGGGGTAACGAATCACCCAATAAGTCATTGGAAGTCCCTACACAGCATCACTAACAGTTGTTACCCTTTAGCAAGAAAACCAGCCAACAGGCTATGAACGTATGCGATGAGGTGCAGTCAGTCCATATGTAAGGCCCCATAAAGTTCCCTCGTAGTCTGAGTCTTAGGGCATGTCAAGGCGTGATTTCGGCCCTAAAAGATTAAAAAGTGGCATCCTAAGTGGGTATCATATTAACCACATAGAATTTCCCTAATTTCAACTTTTTATCATATAGAAAATTTGATAAGCTTTCCGTCGATATAAAATTCGTCCAAATCTGATACCCGGGTAAGAAGTTATGGCTAATTTAAGACCTAATCATAAAATTGTGTCATTTTAGTGCTTAGCACGTCGCGGAGAGGGTCAATTTGACAATAGTCAAATTCCAGTGGAACTCCATGATATTGGCGCGTCGCGCTAAGGTTCCAGGTCCTAACCAGTGGGAAAATGCGATGGCTCCACATTGCGGTGACTCGCAGTTTACCAATTGTCAATTTCCAGTGAGTCACCGCGATAAATGGCGCGTCGCGATGACCCCTTAAATCGGGTTCCCAGTTCAATTTTTTCAGCTTCGTACAGATGTTAGAGGGGCATTTTGGACTTCTTACAAGCCTATAAAACTGTGTAAACACCAAATCAAAGTCATTCGGAAGCATCCTATGAGGTTTTTCTCAAGTTTTCTCTCATAAAAAACCCTAAGTATCCAAAACCTCATCCAAGAATCTCAAGAATCCACCATGGATTTTCTAAATTGAGTCAAGATTCAAGGTTCCCAAGTCAAGGGCCTCAAGAACCCTCATTCAAGAGTACGAATAGAGTTCCAAAAGTGAGAGTTCATCAAAAGCTTCTAATTTAAGGTATGTGGGGTTTTGAACAAGGGTAACCCTTTCACCCTTGTGCCCAAAAGGCTTATTTACATCATGAATTTCCTGAAATCTATGAAGTTTTTTTTACATGAATTTGAATTGGGGTTTTCACCCATTATTATTGAATGCATTATCTTGATATTTTCCATGAATTAAGAGTCAAATGGCATGATTTCTGCATGTTTTATTGAGAATTTACAGCTGGGTATAAACCCCATGATTTTACTCCTAGAGAAGCTAATATTTGCAATGTTGAGATATTAAAGCATATGACTATATTGAGATAAATTGCTGAAGATCTCAGATTTCCACATGATTTATGAATCTATATGCTATATAATATGCTTTTGATGAGCTTTAACTTGATATTGAATTATTGGTTAGTAAGCCCTATTTGAGACTTGTGAAATTTATGAAATCTTATGCTATAAGCACCCATGATTTGAGTATTTTGAGATAATTGAGAATGAATTGACCTAATGGTCCAAAATCTATGAAATCCACTTCATCATATGAGATTATCGATTTGATTATTGGGTTCGTGGTGAACCATGAGATTATTCTAAAAATGAATTTCTTATGAGATGAGCGCAGATAATCTAAAGAGAGTAGTACTTAGCACTAAGTGGGTAAGTCACTACGATTTCTTACCCCAAAACTACGCGCCACCATAGGTTAAGCCTGAGGCCAAGTTTATGATGATTATGATTGGGCCCGAGGCTGAGTTTCATTTAGTGATCACTAGACCTAGGTTATACTCCCTGGTAAGAGTATGACGCTCCTCCCCAATATGGGGTCTCCTCCTTAGGAGGACAAAACGTTGGACTCCATATAGATCGCATGGTTTATGTCGGTTAAAAGAACCTCTCTTGCCCTTTTAAACTTCAAAATTTGATACTTATTTTCCTTTCCTATAGTCTACTTTCCTAAATGTTTGAAATGCAAAGATGTTTCCAAACCAAGGTATTTTCTTGATGAGAGTTATTTTCCTAAATGAAAGCATCTTCCCTTGTTATGGTACTTTTCATAAACCTTTGAGATCAGTTATTTCCTTAAGCTAGAATACTTTTCCATATGAGATAGCATGATTATACCTAAGGCTTGAAATGAGATAATTTCCTAAAGTGAATGAAATACCTTCAAGTATGTTTTTCGAGTCATATGATTCCAATTTCCAAGTATACGAGTTCTAAATGGTTATGAAATATTGAGCATTGAAGAGGTTTTGGTCTCCCTGAGACATATGCATGAGTTGAAAGTATTGTTCAAAGTCCCTTGACCTTTGGGTATTGAGAATAAGAGAAGATTTCTAATTTTTAAGGTTAAAGAGTGATGAATCACGAGATTTGTGTTGCATGCCTCATTCTACATGATTTATGAGCTTTATATTTTATACTTGTTCAAGCCATATGAGTCGTCTCATTTTGCATACATGATTTGATTGAAGAAGATCGGTACTATTTTTATACATATGCATTCACCCCCGCATACTCAGTACATTCGAAAGTACTGATTCACATACATGTCTCTGTGCTACATTGTCTTATAATATAGGTTCAGGTACTCAGTCCCAGTGTCATCCGTGATTCTTCAAGTACCTTGCCTACGTTTTCTACAGTGATGAGTCATCATGGTTTGAGGACCGATCTTTAGATATTTTCTGTATTTGAGAGACTGTTTTATCTTCAGTTCATTTCGAGTCAATTGGGGACCTGTCCCAATAGCTCTCTAGATTTTGATTTGTAGAGGCTTGTCAGACTAGTATCATACTTATGATGTGTCGGGGGTTTGGTATTGTGGTTTTGTTGAGGTTTCTCTGTATTATGGTCATATGGACCGAGTATCTTTCCCGTATTTCCTTTTACGTGATATGACTATGCGAGTGTTGAGTCTATTTCATCTTGAATTGAGTGTTATTGGTAGAAACCGGCTCTAAGGGTTAGCTTGGGGCTACTTGTAGCCTTAAGCATCGTGTGACGTCCCGGGAGACGATTTCGGGTCGTTACACCATACGACTCGGTGCCACTTCTGTTACCACTGCCGACTCAAGTTTCCAATTATGTTTAGGATAAGATTTATTTTTTCTCTATAAATATTCCAATTAGCTTTTATGTTTTAGTGACATGACCCAAACAGGGCCTTGTCATAGTGGGCATCTCAAGTCCAACTAGGACTGGAGACCACCCCCAATACCTAATCCAACCAACCAACATATACCCTGAGCCGGATGAATTTCGAACATAATTTGAAGATATAATGACTTTGGGATAAGTTTACTTCCTAGATCAACCCAACCAAGTCAATCTGTCCAATAACTAACCAAACCAAAAATAATAACCCAATGTGTATGTGTGTGTATATATAATATATAGATCATATCATCCATACCCTTGTCCACAGTTGTCCATAAAAAGCCTCTAAACCAAACTAGAAAATATCTAGTTGGTACATGCCCCCAACCATAGCCAAAACCAAGTCTATGAAATACCAAAAGTATGAAAAGAAACCCATAACATGAAATGGATGCCTTTTGAACAATGAAAGCCCACCTCTTCAATCTAACGCCAATTGCCTCAAATTCGATCAATAAGCAGTAGGATTAGTACGATCAGTTCCTGTATCGCATGGAGATATAGTGCTCTAAGACGGGTTAGCGAATGAATGCTAGCATGCACTCAGGATAAGGATAAAATAATTTCAACCTTTAAAACCAAGTAAGAAACCATATGCATACGCAACTATACATACATATATATATATATATATCTATGCTGGGAAAGGGAACCGAGTTTAGCATGCCTTAAAACCATTAACCTGGTTATGTGTAGCTTAGCCATCCTAGAACCACCAACAGGCTATATGGGTCCAGTGTTACCCCCTGAACGGGCCACGATGCATGTAACCGCACGAATTAGAGATACCACAAGAGTAGGGGATTCCCGTGTACCCTTCACTCTCCATGATACATATATATAAGTGTAACTTAGGAAGTACCATGTACCCCATAAGTATTACATATATAGTCGCCATGACCAATCCTCACGTCAAAAAACATGTCTTTTCAGTGTTCGTACATTGGACTCACACCTATACGGTTAGCTATCACACCTTGCCATTATTGCCCAATTAAAACCATTACCATACAACCAAACCACCATCCCATTTATTATTAACCAAGGTAATAAGTAGTGGTATCTTTATACCGACCATAGATTGCAAGCAATGTCCTTAGCCGATCTTTTATAGGAGAAGGGATTCCCATGTACCAATAAATTACATTATTAAGTTGCTTGGAAGATTCCCATGTACCCCACAAGATGATCATCATTAAGTTTGCTTGGGGCATTTCCATGTACCCCACAAGTTTATTCAATTAATCCATAACCATGACCACCAAAACCTTACCATTTAACCATTAAGGACCATCCAAACTAGTTAGGGTTCCATTACCACTTTATACCATGCAAAGTTTTCAATGGAAGTTCAACAATATAGCAAAAACATTCTCATAGGCCTTTTATCAAACATATTGAGGGCATATAGTTTTCTAAACCAAAACTAAGTACCAATTAACCATTCCCATGCAACCATATGTTAAACCCACCATTAAAAGATGAAAACCATAATTAAAACATGGGAAAATTATAACCAAACCATTTATAACCAAAAAAATCCAACATATATTCAAAACCCAAACCATACCACAATTATGCCATGAAAACCATACATAAAACATGTCTTTAGTTAGAACTAACAATGAGGGAGGAGTAACATGCCTATTAATGAATATTCACATAGAGAACTTGACTATTGAGCCTCTAGATGAACACCTTGATGAAAACCCTAGCGAACCTTCTTTAGAGAGTTTAGAGAGTATTTGAGAATGTTTCTACCTTTCTAAGTGAGTTATGAGAGGCCACCAAGTGTTATATAATATGGGTACTTGAGGGTTTTGGGGTGGAAAATATCTGGTCTACCCACAGCTTAAAAGTTGTAAACTTAACCGCAGGAGGGTATGACCCATCTTGCTAAATCGTACCCTGGGGTACGAGTGGTACCCTTATCTCATGCCCTATCATCACCTTAGACCTCCATACTGTCCATCATATGACCATAACTGCCTAACTCGTATCCTAACATATGAGTAGTACCTTTGGAACCGTACCTTGGTCAGAATCCACTAGACTAGACAATAGGCATCATAGGTTTGGCAAGATACCACTCTTATCCTATCATATGACTAATATAATGCCAACTTATATCTTGGACAGAAACCAACCCAGCAATGTTGATTATCATACGAGTGGAAGGCCCTTTAACTGTATCAAAGCATACAACTAGCACCCTTAAGTCGTATGTTTTCCAGAATATTCAAAGCTCAAGAAATTTTGTAAGGGTCAAAGTTTGGGGTGTTTCATTCTCCCCCACTTAGTATCATTCTTCCTCAAACGATGGGTAAAGGCAAGCAGAAGCACGAGTTAACACATTAATACACATTAATCTTCCCTTCAACCAACTTAGAAAAAAAGGCATAAAAAAAGATGAGAAGATCATCAGAAACCCCAAGCACGACTTACACCGCAGCACCTCCATCCCTACCTCAACTAAGTTAGAAAACAAAGATGTGATGAAGAACACATACCTTACGTATGAATTTCCGAAATGGAGAATCGACGTGGATACTTGGACTCCATTTCCTCTTCTGCATCCCAAATGGCTTCCTCAGACTTTTTGTTCCACCATTAAACCTTCACTGAAGCCACACCTTTTTGTTCGCAACCGATGAACTTATCAACCCAAGATTCTCACTAGGACCTTCTTAGGACAACGAGAATGAGATACCAATACCCTCCAAGGAAAACAACCAATGAAAGATCACCCACACCTTTCCTCAACACAGACACATGGAGCACCGGATGAATGAAATTCATGTTAGAGGACAAGGCCAATCCATCTTACAATTCCCTTAAGACACATCACTACAAGAGCCTGAGTCTAGCTATACACCACTTCCATATTTAAGCCTATCCAGAGCTAAAAGGAGTTAACTTAGGCCACATGGGCTTTATTCCTTACATCCATCTAAAATACTACTCTGCCCCACCACTACAGTCCAGATCCCTAAGTACCTAATACAATGATTTGGTGTAACCATCAATCGCCACGTTTAAGCTTACCTCTTCTATACCCCTGGTATGGACTACCCTTCATAAGATTTAGTAACCTATATCATTTTCACAAGGATCTTTACTACCTATTCCTCTTCTAGCTATCTCCTATGACAGTAACCTTACCTCACCCACTCCTTATTCTCTATAACCTAGTTCTAGTAGTCACCCTAGAATCTACCCCATAAAGGACTTCTATTTTCCCCTATTTCAAAATATCTATAAACCTTCACCGCCACTACCTCTCTAACATAAAGAGGGTCATTGAGCAAATAAAATACAAGAATTACTCATGCTACTCAAGATGAGACCTCCGAAATGAGACATGGTACAATAGGCATAAGGTACTTCATAGCAACTACCTATGTCATAAATAAAGATTCATCACAACATAACACACCACAACAGGAGTCCTTAGGACTGGACATCAAAAGAAACATGACTGCATATATCACAGGTAATGTAACATAAGATCAAGATTCATATCCAGAGAGCAAGGTAAATGCATAATGCAAACCTTAGGCATAAGTGCTACCAGAATGCGTGCAACACTAACAGAGTGCCCTCTTAACCAAGATAAGATGGAATCGCAAAAATAAGAGTAGATGCACCTCAAACCTTCCTTGAAGTTCACAACTAGAAGAATATTTAAGGTTAACCTTCGACCTTCATCTTATTACACATATCCACACAATACTCTGCTCTAATGGGTATCACTAAGGGCGTACACGAGGGACGCTTAGTTCTCCTATACCTAGAACGTCATCTATCCAAAAACTACCTAGAATCTAGTATAGTCATACAAACTTCCATGCATTAACCTATCCAATGACTTAACCCCCAATCCACTAGTTCAACCTAAACCCCGTCCTATATGTCATAACTTTCCCACTCTTATATTTCCCCAAGTCACTAACCTCATCCCTTCCACACGCCTCATCCAACCTACCAAATATGCCTCCACAATTCTCATATTGCTATTCTTGAGCTAACATACCCCCTATCAAAATCAATATCTAGGTTCAAACCTAGTATCTATCAACCACCATTCACTACTAACAAAGTACCACATATAGAATATACACATATGGTCCACCCCAGAAGAAGGACATCCTAAATTCCACATTCACCCACCGATAACCTATACGCTTCTAGGGGAAACCATCCCATTATGCATGAAAAAACATAAGCACCCCACAGAGAAATACAAGGACGGATAAAACCTTTATCTAAGGGGTTCTGTAATTGCTTTTTAAGATATTTTAACTCAATCAGAGATATTCAATAAAGAAGGAATAGAAATTAGATAAATATCCGAAACAAGATTAATCCCTAACTCAATCTCCCCACTAGAAAGACACCATGAGGGTAATCAAAAATGACCTTAGGAAACTTATTAACCTCCAAAACCAAAAGGAAAAAAGGACTTTTTGAGTTAGAATCTTTAACTCGGACCAGATAATAATAGAGACACCCCTTTGGAGATTAGTCTCCGAGCTCTAAGATACGACGTACACTTCCCCTTAGGAGATTGGGAACCACCCTCATATTCAATAGTCAACTCGCTAGGGAGCTCAAAAAAAACCTTACGGGTTTAACAGTCTAATGAAGCATAGCACGAGTGCAACTAATTCATCCCCAAGATAACATTAAAATCGGCCATATTTGATTCAAACAAACCCACCAAAGTCTCCTTACTACCAGCAGATACCACACACATCCTATAGACTCTTTTAATAATCACAGAGTCACCTATCAGGGTAGAAATAGAAAAAGGGTCTAAAACACACTTTGGACCAAACCAAAATGCACAAACATAAATAGAGGCACATAAGAGAGAGAGGACCCACGACTAAGTAAACAATAAACATAATGGGAAGAGAGTTTTCAACATACCAGTGTCAGCATCAAGAGATGCCTTAGACTCTTAAAGGATAGTGAGGTCATTAATATAATACCTTTCATGGCTTGAGGCTACCCCTTAGTCGCGACAATGGTGCTTACAGCCACAAGTGACCCCAAGCTAACACATGAGTTGGTACTGCTGTGAGCACTGACTAAAACAATAATGTAATCCATGAGCTGAAGATACATTGATAAGGTACGGTAAAATAAAATACTAGAATATGAAGTAAAGCATGTCTGAAATATCTGATAAAATACTAGAAACCAAACTATCTATCTGAAATAATTGTTTATACCAAAAGAACTAACTGACTATCTAACTAATTGTCTGAAAGCCTCTAAAAATCATAAGGAGTTGATGGTACTAACCCCCAACTAACTCTGTCTGACTGAACATAAAGAAGTACTGAAATAACTGAAATAAATATATCATGACCTTGATGGATTTGAACTCACCACTATTGCTACTGAGTAATGCTAAGCTTTCTAAGAACAGTCAGGAAATTAAGTGTCTGAACCTATGTTATAAGACAACATAGCGCAAAGAAAAGTATGCGGTCAGTACTTTAAATGTACTGGTATATGAGAAGATGACTAACTAAAATAAATGAAATAACTTAGCATAAATGCACGAACATGTAATGTCTGAGAATGCAAGAACAAGCATAAATAGATTTCTGAGACTCTGTAATCTAAAAGATTGAAAGTTGTATAATTGAATAACTAAAAATCTGTACACTTGATCAGGAAAACCTGAACTGAATACACTGATTTATGTATTGAGACTGTGGGAGGTATCATATAACTGATATGCCCTAATTTGAGCTAATTGGGGTCCAACCTGTAACCCAGTTGAAGGGTGTCAGTACCGTGCCATGAGTACTAACACTGGCTGTGTGGATTCACTAAACTGGTGTCCTGAAGGACTAAGGATTCACCCTCTACTAGAAGGTGCTCTCATGAGATATGTGTCAACCCTTAAATGGCAGGTAGACATCTCAAACCTATGATGGCTCCATAGTTTTATAACTCAGGGATTTCTACTAAAGGTCACACTCTCTACTAGTAGGTAAGACCCTATTCCTAGGTTCGCTCGGTGCTAAATCCTACTCCCAACTGAACTGACACTATTACTGAACTAAACTAAGTTCACTGAACATAACTACTGATATTTCTTATCATGATCATAACATCTAAGTAAATGGTAATATTTATGGTTTAACTAAAATCATTACTTAAAAGATTTGAAGTCATGTAAAACATATAGGTATCGAGTGTTCATAACCCGCTAGCACTGAATGACCATAAATTACGACAATAACCTTTTAAAATAATAATATAGGATCATGGTTCAAAACCCAAAACATAGACATTTCATCAAACATGTGAGGATCATAAACTTCAACATGGAAATGTCTTAAACATGATGAAACAATATGATTACATGGATAAATTCATAATTTAGGGATTTATACTAAAATCAATTGATCATGACATGGGGATTGCAATACTTAATAAGTGATATGACTTATTCCACTTGTAAACATAACTTGCAATTGAATTAATAAGAGATTCATGGATTTATTTTATATGAAACATGTATAAACTCATAAATTAAACAAAAAGAGGGTTTTTGGACTCTATGGGTGAAAGGGACCCATGGATGAATACCCCACATACCTTAAGCTTCTTAACTTAGGAAAGAATCCTTATTCTTAATGCTTTCTTCTAGGTTCTTGAACTTGGGAAATTTGAATTCTTGATTACTTGGGGAAAAAGAAATTGAATTTATTCTTGGGGGAGGAGGAGGGTTTTTAATGAGTGATTTTAAGAGAAAGGGGCAAATAATGCCCCTAAGGATACCCTAAATCGTGTTATGAACTAATTGGGTTGAGGGAAAAGACCTAATTACCACTTGATCTCAATGACCAAGGATCTTGATGCACAACAGGTAACGCACCGCGACCTCCATTAAAGTTGTAATGGCCTCGCATCGCGACACCCATCTTGGGGAGCAGGCCTCGTGTCTCAACACTAGTTTTAGGGAGCAGGCCTCACGCCACGACCCCTAGAAAACTGGGAATGGACCTTGCACCGTCGGTCCATCACGAGGGCTTACTATTTCAGCTATCCAAACATGCTCCGAACCCTATCCAAAAATCTTAAAACTCTTTTGAGACATACCTTTAACCTCCCTAAATAGAAATAAACTCAAAAACCAACGTCTCAGGATTGGGAAAGCCAAAATAAAAATTTGTAAAGTTTAGGGGTCTTGAAAATGACTAAGTCCTCAACACTTAGTGAAATTTTCAAGCCTTGGACCCCTTAAGCATGCAACTAAGAGCTGAATCAAGCTTAGAATACTACAGGTTATTACAATCCTGACTAGTGCTAGAGTCAAAAGCAGCACCCCTCGGTGTAAGAGCCAGAGAAATGGAAACTGATATCCTATTTTCCCAAGCGAAAATCCTTATGGGACACTCTGCTATATGTGACCCAACTAACCATAACTAAAATACCAATTCCTCTCTTTCTCTCCCTAACCACAGTGCGACCAACTATAAAATCTATAAGGATGGTAGGATGGTAGGGAATAGGCCCTACTGTCCTGAGATTGGGCACCTCGAGCCCTAGAAGCATTACCACTCTGAAAACGTCTATCTCCCAATAGCTTCAGGTAGGGAGCACTATCTATAGGATAGGAGTTAGGACTCCCCCAACTTTTTCTCTTGGACCACTTACCACTATACTGTTGGCCTTCACTTTGTTTAGAAAACCAATACCTCTTACTTCGCCTCTTTCTCGACATTGCCTTATTCATCCCATACCAATAGGACTAGACTGGTGTGACAGAGTTGTCACTATCTGGGTTAATAGATAAATACAATGTCGAAACTCAATATTGGTAACCTCTCCAAAAGAAAGCTAAACATGAGTGTCACCTTTCGGAGTAGGATCAATTGAGACCAATTAAACTTCACGAGAAAAATCAAAAAATTGTGACCCTTGACCGGGTCTTGCCTTATGAGTTAGATGAGATCCATCCATGTCATCCTCAAGTAAGACAGGTGAGTTTTCATGAACTTTAGATTATCAGGAGGGCATGATTTAAAAGGTGAACCAAAGAAGATTTACGAAAAAGCTCAAGACATCAGACCCTATAGCCTAAAAGTAGAACAATAATAAAGTGAAATATTCCTAAATGCCTCGTAGCTTTCTGAATATAACTATAATGCACAACACACCCATAAGCAAGACTCTACTCAATGAGGTTTTGTGGACACCCCATGACACCAAAACCGAAGCTCTGATACCATCTTCACATGACCCAAACCAGGGCTTTATTGTAATGGTCATCTCAAGTCCAACCAGGACCGGAGACCACCCCCGATACCTAATCCAACCAACCAACATATACCCTGATTCAGATAATTCTGAACATATAACAAGATAGAGTATTTAAAGATATAATAACTTTGGGATAAGTATACTTCCTAGACCAACCTAACTAAGTCAATTTGTACAATAACTAACCAAACCAAAAACAATAATCCAATGAATATATATATTATAATCATTCCAAAACCAAGCCCATAGTTGTCCATACAAAGCCTCTAAACAACACCAAAGAATATTTAGTCAGGATATGCCCCTGACCATAGCCAAAACAAAGTATATGAAATATCAAAAATATTAAAAAAAAAACCAAAACATGAAATGGATACCTTCTGAACTATGAAAGCTCACCTTTTTAATCCAATATTGACTGTCCCCGAATTTGATCAATGAGCAGTATGAGTAGTATGGTCGATTCCTGCATCGTGATAGGATACAGCGCCTGAAGACGAGTTAGCAGGTGAACTCTAGAATACACTCAGGATAAGGATAAAATAATGCAAAACTTTAAAACCAAGTAAGCAACCATATGCATACACAACCATACATATATATATCCATGTCGGGAAAGGGAACTGGGTTTAGCATGCCTTAAAACTATTAACTTGGGTGTAGCTTAGTCGTCCTAGAACCACCCATGGGATATATGGGTCCGATGTTACCCCCTGAATGATTCTCAATGTGTGTAGCCACATAAATAATGTGAGAGCTAATGCTAACACATTTGAGGCTTTTAACTAGAAATAATTGTAAAGTCTTAAGCAACTTTTGTCGTTTTTGATTGCTTTCTCTTTGATAATGCATGAAAGTCAAGATGCAAGAAAACCAAATACAATAAGAGCAAAAGAAGTGAATTTAGAACAAGTGGTCATGAAAGTGTAGTTGATGACTTGTTTGATAAGTCACCAAATTTGTGATAAGTTATCAGAGTCATCATCAGCTGTAGGAAGTGTGAGGAAGTTGGAGCAAAAGTGTGACGACATCTCTGATAAGTCGTCACAATTCTGATAAGTCATCGAGAATGTCGTCAGCCTAAGGCAGTACATTAGATTTGAAGTAAAAAAGTGATGACATCTCTAATCTTCACAATTCTGATAAACCGTCAGGAGTTACCATCAGCCTAAGGAAAAAATCATCAAACTTGGAGGAGGAGCTAACGATAATGTCTGATAAGTCGTCAGACTCCTGATAAGGCGTTACACTTTGTCGTCAGCTATGCGAGAAAAAGTTGTATTATGTGATTTGATTCCAAATTTAGCTTTTGGTATTTAAGGGAAAGTTCTTAGGTTTTATTAGAGAGGGACATTCATCTTGAACTTCATGGACTTACATTATTTTCTCTCTAGTTTTCTATGTAACTTTACAATTAACTTTTGAGAGATTGTTATCATAATTTTCTTGGAATTTCTACTGTGATCTAATCTGAGAAACACTTTTTGATATTCATTATTCTGTAAGTTATCATTTATCAAATTATGAATACAAATTTTCTTATTGCTTTTTACATTATGAGTAACTAATTCTTTTAACCCGAGTTATGGGATCTATGGGTTTGGTTTTGTAAAGTAACTAGGTGTTTGAGATTCTAAAGGTAGTAGGAACTCCTTGATAATTCCTTTGTTTTACATATTGTCTATTGGTTCCAAATGATAGGTCATACCTACTAGTGATTTTCTTGAAATAAGAAATCAACCTTAGTATGAAGTGAATTATCAATAGGGACTTGGAAGCATCAAACTTTCATTTAATAATTAACATTGTAACAAGGTTAATTAACTTGAGACAACATCCTGTTATGAAATATAAATACCCTAAGTTTGAAAGAATTAGGTAATTAAATGTCTAAATAGGTTGAGAAACATTTAGACATTACTTCGACAAGGATAATCTGTTGTTCCTGCCTACCACAAGAATCTTGAACCATTACTAGTGTCTGTCAAATACCAACACTCATAGTGAATACAAATCTGGTTTTCCATATAATATTTATTACAAACACTAACACTGAATTGAGAAATAATTACTTGTTACCCTTCCAAAAAAACCCATTTACAAAAAACTGCTAACTATCAGTTGATTGACTCACGAATAACTTAAATTAACACCATATTCCCTGTGGGATTAGACCCCAACCTAGTTGGGTTATATATTTGACAACAACCACTTACTCTCTCATAAGAGAGGTGTAGTTTGAGCGTTATCAATAAACCAGAGATACCATATGAGTAGGGGATTCCCATGTAATCTTGGCTCAGCGTGATTCATATAGACAAGTATAACTTAAGGGAGTCCTACATACCTCATAAGTATTAAATATATGGTCGCTAAGACCAATTCTCATGTCGGCAAACATGAGTTTCCAATGTCCGTCCATTGGAATCACACCTTCACAGTTAGCTATTATACCCTGTCATTATTTCCTAATTAAAATCATTACCACACAACCAAACAACCATTCCATTTATTATTAACCAAGACTATAAGTAGTGTAATCATCATACCGACCATAGCTTGCAAGCAATGTCCTTAGCCAACCTTTTATAGGAGAAGGGATTCCCATGTACCTATAGATTACATTATTAAGTTGCTTGGGGGATTCCCACGTACCCCACAAGATGATCATTATTATGTTTGCTTTAGGGATTTCCATGTACCCCGCAGGTGTATTCAATTAATCCATAACCATGACCACCAAAACCTTACTATTTAACCATTAAAGACCATCCAAACTAGTTAGGGTTCCAATACCATCCAAACTAGTTAGGGTTCCAATATCACTTTACAACATGCAAAGTTTTCAATAAAAGTTCAATAATATAGTAAAAACATTCTCATTGGCATTTTATCAAACATATTAAGGCATATAATTTTCAAAACCAAAAATAAGTACCAATTAACCATTCCTATGAAACCACATGTTCAAACCACCATTAAAAGATGAAAACCATTATTAAAACATAGGAAAACTATAACCAAATCATTTATAACCAAAACCCCCAACATATATTCAAAACCCAAACCGTACCATAATTATGCCATGAAAACCATACATATTACATGCCTTTAGTTGGAACTAGAAATGAGGGAGGAGTAACATGCCTTATTAATGAAGATTCACGAAGAGAACTTGACTATTAAGCCTCTAGATGAACACCTTGATGAAAACCCTAGCGAACCTTCTTTAGAGAGTTTAGAGAGTATTTGAGAGTGTTTCTACCTTTCTAAGTGAGTTATGAGAGGCCACCAAGTGTTATATAATGGGGGTACTTAAGGGTTTTTGGGTGGAAAATATCTGGCCTACCCAAAGCTTAAAAGCTGTAAACTTAACCGCAGGAGGGTATGACCCATCTTGCTAAATCGTACCCTGGGGTACGAGTGGTACCCTTATCTCATACCCTATTACCTTGGACCTCCATACTTTCCATCATATGACCACACCTACCTAACTCATATCCTAACATACGAGTAGTACACTTGGAATCGTACTATGGTCATAATCTACTAGACTAAACAATAGACATCATACGATTTGGAAAGATACCACTCTTACCTTATCATACAACTCGTATGATGCCAACTCGTATCTTGGACATATACCAACCAACAATGTTTATTATCATATGAGTGAAAGGCTCTTAAATTATACACAAGCATACGACTAGCACCCTAAAGTCGTATAATGCCCAAAATGTTCAAAGCTCAAGAAATTTTACAAGGGTCAAAGTTAGGGGTGTTTCATTTAGTGTGCATTCTTTTACTATTTTTGAGTCCATCTACTTATTCTTGAGAGTTGTAAAAACATGCTTTGAGAGATTAATTCTTAGTTGAGATTTGTGGTTTTTATTCTTCTTCTTGTAAGTGCATAATTATTTTTTCACCCTAGAATTATTATTATGTTCTTGCAATTATGAGTAGCTAAGCCACACAAATAGGGTTGTGGAAACCATGATGGTATAACAAACTATATAGTGATTCTTGAATTGTGTTTATCCATGTATTTTTCTTTTCTTCATATTGATTAATTTTTAATGGTGACCAATATTAGAACTTGCCTTATTCTTACTTGCTTTTGATGAAAGGGTAACAAATGAAAAAATAAACAATGGAGACTTAAAGCTATCAACCTTCACTTAATAATATAAGCCATGAATGCAGGAAAGTTAATATGGGATCCATGATTGTGAAATTCATGAAACTTGGATGAGTGATTAAGGATGGTCATCTAATAGAGGATAGACAGTCATCTAGATGAACTTAACTTATTGATTCTGGATGCTAAGCACCATAAGAGATCATCAGTACATAGAACCTATGTAGTTATGAAGTCATAGAGAACACAATCCTAGCAAGTCTCATCTATTTATTACAACCTAAAGGAATTTACAATTGTTACTTTTTAAAAATAATTTACTACTAGCTTAGATTAATGCATCGACCAAACTTCTAATGTATTACCTATGTGATCTATCCCAACCTTTATTGAATTCTACATTTAACAAGCGACAACTTTATATCTCATTGTGAGGTGTAATTTGGGACACATCAAGATGTATGATGCATATTATGAATCTTGTTGTCTACAATGGTTTAAAATAAAGTTTTGAATTTATTAGACATGTAGTGAGATTTGTTAGGCAATCTCCTACGAGGTCAAAAATGTTTACAAAAAAGTTGTGATGATGAACACATAATTGCTATAAATTTTTATGCTTAGATATTCCAACTAGGTGGAATTCCACCTCCCTAATGTTGAGTAGGACTTTTTATTTGATAATGCATTTTCAAATTATGCTTCTCATAAAATTATCCTGAGAAATTATTTTGATAATTCTTAGATTGAAGTTGGAGTCACTGTCGGTGAATGTTTAAGTAGTGATTGTGCACACGTGAAAAAAATAATGAAATGTCTTGAAATCTTTTATTGTCTTACTCTAAGAATACCTGAAACACTTTATTTTCCATCTAATAGTCATTTTCTTGAAATTTATATGGTTGCTTTTTATTTGAGTCTATTGATTGTAGGTAACGATACCGCCTTAAGTAATATAAGGTAATTCCCCAGAATTTTGGCCTTTGAAAATTTTGAGATTTGAGCCTACTGCCCAAGCTACGACTCACCCTATGAGTCTTAAGGTCTCCTTACGAGTCACAGGGCTCGAGTTGAAGGGTGACTAGAGTGGACTACCTATGTCTCTATTGTGACTACGACTAGTTTGTCATGAGTTATAATTACTCTATACGGGTCGTAGGGTGCTTTTCGTAGCCAAACCAAAGTAGGTTCCCAATATCACTTTATTGATTATGACTAGGACCTTACGATTCATAAGGTCCATGTATGAGTCGTAGGATATGACTCGTAGGCATAACTGTAAGGAGGCTCTATGTTTCTGTCAAGACTACGATTCATGGTGATGACTCATAACAAAACATCACGAGTCGTGATGTGACTCATAGTCATTAGCAATAATTTTTCCTGTGTTTTAATTAGGGGAACTTTAGTCATATCCCTCTTTCCCCAATTGTGATTCACGACCTTAAAACCCTTTTGGGACCTCATTATCATCCTAAAAACATAATCAACACACTCTCAAACTCTCTCAAATCCCTAAGTCAAAAACAATCTAGGGTTTCTAAAGGTTGATAATTTATAGATTCTATGTGATGATTTCTCTCCATAATTGTGATACTTTCAGGCATGTTACTCTTTCCGTAAACTTGTTTACTTAAAGAATGTGTTTAAATGGTTGTTCATGTGGATATGAATATGCTTTTTGATATAGGTTGAGGGTTTTTGAATGAATTTTACTAGAATTGAATTCCCATGATTTTAAATGTATCGTTTACGCTTTATTAATAGGTTTTGAACTAATTGAGTGCATGGGTATGTGAATTGGAAAAGGGGTCAAGGCATTTCCCCAATTTGATGATTTTAATTTTTAATTTAGTTTTGGAAATTGTGTTCCCTCAACCCAATGGCATAATTGGATTTGAATTATGGTTAATCACATGATTTGGCTTGCCTTCCTTAACTATTATATTACATAAATGGTTAAACAGATAAAAAGGGTTTTGAAGGCCTTGTTGACCATCTTTTTATTTTAAACTTAATTTAATAAATAAAGGGGGTCGTGACATTTCCCCAACTTAATTTAATGAACAAAGGGGTCATGGCATTGCCTTAACTTGATTTGATAAACAACGAGGGTCGTGGAATTTCTCCAAGTTGATAAAATTAGTATGGAATAATTATAAAAATATAACATCTCCTAAAATCTTATTTTTTCAAAACCAATTGTGTATGAACATGAAGCACAACAATGTGACACAATGGGATCAAAGTACGGCATCACATTAGCAACAAACAACCATGCGTTTGTATAAGTTATATTATCGAAACCAAGCAAATAACTAGCAATATGACTCATGTTCCCTCACAACAAATATGTCTCACTCACTTATATAAAATCATGCATGTTAATGCAGGGAAAGTCAAGAGACACTCACACTCAGAAGTGAAGTTTCGATCAATGTGTATTGAATACCATAGGCTTACCCTTATTTTCTTTGCCTTAGTTTTCAGATAGTCAAGTTAGGATCACTATAGGACTTTTCTTGGATTTTAATGTAGGCTTTGGGGTTGTTATGATACATATTGACATATCAAGTGACTACGCCTCCTTGGAACTACACTACCCTCAGGTCTCACTTATTTGCCAATTTCTTTTTTATTCCACCCTTATTTCTCTCTAGTTTTATTATTTATTGCATATTCAGGTTAGGTGTGGTCTTTTATTCTTTATTTTTCACTTTTTTCACAATTTTTCTTCTCCTTTTATTTTTCTTTTCTTTTTCTACCACACCCTGTCCTGCTAACTTTTTCTCTTATTTTACCTTTTTGCATACCTATTTTACATCACACACCCCTATGATAGCCATCCTTAACTTAGGAAATATGCCTGAGTTAAGGTGCATAATGTCCAAGGAGTATTTAGGCCAAAACAGGTACATTGTAACACAACTAAAAAGGTGAAAGGTGAAAACAAAAAAATAGAATAAGGCTCAAAACAGGGATCAAGGGATACTATTTCACATGAAAGGTCATTTAGGCTAAAAGTCGACTAAAATCAAAAGCAGCCTATGATCATTTCCTAACTGACTATCTTTCAACCCAGGCAAGACTAACCAAGCAATTTTTGGATTAAACACACAAAGAAAACTAATTAGCATATCACACACACATAGCACAGAGTTGATATTACAAGCTACCATTTATCCGGTCATACAATTTTTAGCAAGTGATTATTATGTCCCTAATCCTAAAGCTATTATAAGAACCACAATATTCACACATATATACATTCACACAGTTCTAAAACACAAATTTAGAGGGGTATCATTTTTCTCAGAAATCCATAAAAATATGATAACTCTCTCCTAATTACACAAAAACATAAAATAATACAAAACAAAAAATAATACAACACAATTTATTCTAAACGTGTCGATTCTACAACCATTCCGCGACCGACAGGAAAATAAGCATGGCAATAAAAACCCACGACGACTATGATACATCCCACCCTCAACTAAAAACTGCACATTGTCCCCAATGCATAAAAACTAAACTAAACAAAGGGAGGTGAGAATATACCTAGGACGCACCAAGCGTCTTTATACCTTGGGTTGCATTCCAAGCAGCATCTGATTTACTGTCGAGACATGACTCAGCATCCTTGGCTACTCAAACTTCGCCAAGGTCTATCTCAATACCATGTTTGGAGATCTTGTGCCCTAGTATGATATATTTTTTTACCATGAAGTGGCATTTTTCCCAGCTTTGCACCAAATTACACTCTTCACAGCTCTGTAGTGCACTGGTCATATGGGCCACACAATCATCAAATGAGTCCCCAACCACTGAAAAGTCATTCATGAATACTTCAATTCTATATTCCACTATGTTAGAGAATATGGACATCATACATCTCTGAAAAGTGGCAGGCGCATTATACATAGCCCGAACGATATCCTCTTGAATGCAAAAGTCCCATAGGGGAAAATAAAAGTAGTATTTTCTTAGTCTTCAGGAGAAATCATGATTCGATAAGTAGTATTTTCTTAGTATTCGGGAGAAATCATGATTCAATTGTACCCTGAATACCCATCAAGAAAATAATACCAACCCCTGCCTGCTAGTCTGTCCAACATCTGATCCATGAACGTCATAGGGAAGTGGTCCTTTTGTGTCCACTTGTTCATCTTTATATTATCCATGCAGACTCTCCAACCAATCGCTGGCCTCATTGGTACTAATTTATTCTTTTTATTTGGAACCACTGTGATTCTCTCTTTCTTTGGCACGCATTGAACTGGGCTCACTTACTTGCTATCTGCAATGAAAAAAAACACCCCAGCATATAACCACTTGATTATCTCTTTTTTCACTACCTCTTGCATAGGATGATTCAGTAGTCTCTGGTGCTCAATACTGGAAATGTTGTCCAGCTCAAACTGAATTTTGTGTATGCATAACCCTAGTAGAATCCCTATAATGTCTACAATTTTCCACCCATACACTCTCTTAAATATCTTCAGTACTGATTTCAAAGCTTCCAACTGTGCTCCTACCAAATCTACTACAATAATCATCAATAAGGTTTTGTTGGCCCCCAAGAATGTATGCTGAAAATAAGATGGAAGGGCCTTCAATTCCAATACCGGTGGATCCTCAATAGATAGTTTTGCAGGAGGTCTGGTTTTTTTCTTCAAGTTAAGATCCAACTTCTTAAAGGCATATTTGTAAGAACCTATGCCATGTAGTGCATGAACCAACTCATCATATTCATCTATCATATCACTCTCAAAGTTCATGATCACTACTGCTAATATTTCTACCCCTAATCTCTCTGCAATAGGTACATCCACTGAACCACATCATTATCCACTACATCAGTCACTTCTACCACTTTTATACCATCAGGCTGCTGAATTATTATCCATATATTCAACACTATTTGCTTATTATTCCATTTGAAAGTGATCTTCTCTAGGTCCATATCAAACAACAACAAATCAGTGGACAAGAAAGGTCTACCTAAGATAATCGGAGAGTGGGCATCCAATTCACTGTCTACAATCATGAAATTTGTTGGATAAGTGAATGCTGTCACCCTCACTTCTACATTATGAACAATACCCACTGGCTCCTTTATAGATGAATCAACCATCAGCAGCCTTGCAGATATAGACTTGAGTTCTCCTAACCCTAACACCTTATATATCACTAATGGCATTACATTTCTTCCTACTTCTGAATCACATGAAGCCTGATTAATATCATAAGGCCCAATAGAACATGGGATGGTGATTGTACCTTATTTCTCTTTTTTTTACTGATAGTGCATGAAAGTTCTTGCTAAACTATTGCACTTTATCTTGGAACTCTTCTGTAACCCATTCGTCACTGTCATCACTCTCAAAATCATCATCACTATAAGTCAGCTTCTCAAATTTCGCATTCGATAGCTCATTTGCAACAATATTATCCTTCTTTAGCTCATTAGTAGAAGGCAAAAAATGCTCATCATGTGGGGAATCACTCCTTGTGTTAATAGCCAGACAATGAACTAGTGTTGGTGGATTCTGCACAGTGTCACTAGGAAGGGCATCTATCTGTTATTGGGCCAAAGTGGCAGAGATTTCCCATACTGTTTCTATAATTACTTAATGGCAGTTAAATGTGACTCAACCTTTTAGGTTAATCTTGAAATATCGGCCTTAAGTTTTTTAAAGCAAGTTTCCTAGCTCTCTTGACCCTTCATTAGCTTAGCCTACATTTCTTCTATTCTTGATTTCACATCTTATCTGCCTAGTGGAATGTATTTGTCTGTATCATCATAGTTTTGACCTTGATTCCCTTGCCCTTGGGCTCGGAAACCCACCAACTAATGATCCAAATATTTTTTCCTCCTCTTCTAACTCAGACTCATGCACCCTATAAGTTGCACCCTGTGCCCCTACTACATTAACCTTTGCAAAATTTATAGTTGCAAATTGTTTGGCTATTTAACTAATATCTGTCCTCAATAGTAAAATCTACTGAGCTACCACATCCTCGCTACTCTTTAATCATCGAAAGTTCCAATGGCATAAATGTCAGAACCTCTCTCAACCTCTCGAGTTTGCCACCCCCGATTAGTTAATAAGTTCTGATACATAATACTCAAAGCTATCTTCCATCGTATTCTCATGAAGGCTACTCTGGAGATAGTGTTTGCCATTGCTGTGGAACTGATAGTCAGGTCTCTATAGAAGATCTCTAACAAGCTTGTTCTAAAATCCGGTGGTTGGGCACCATGCTAAGTTTTTTCTTGAACCTGAACCATGCCTCATAAATAGATTCTGACTGCAGATGCCTACCTAAAGTTATAAATCTTGTCCTTGAGCTGCAATACCCTGGATGGAGGAAAGAACATGTTCTAGAATTATCTATGTGACTCTCTCCATGTAGTGATAGACCCTCATGGAAGTTCCCCTAGCCATAAAGATATTTCTTTAATAAGCGAAATGGGAAACAACCTCAGTATCAGTGCCTCTTAATCTACCCAGGTATGGTATATAAAGTGTAGATCCCAATAAAATTTTCCAGATACATGTTTGCGGCATCTGTAGGCAACCCTGCTAACACACCCTTCAATTATAGGAGCTAGATCATAGCACTTGAGATATTAAACTTGACATTTGGGGGTAAAATATGAGAGATAATAGCTCCAGTCTTAACCGGCTCAACATATCCCAGATCTTCTTCATCATCTTCATACTGCTGAAATACTGATATGCTGGGATCACTTGAGGTCGGCCTCCTCTGACTCTATTGTGATTTCCACCGAGTACTACTCGGTGGTCTGCTACCTGTCTCTGCTTAGCTAACTCTACCTCCCGATCTATGCGTTGAGCTTATTCTACTACCCTACTCTTATTTTTAGCTTGAGCTAAAAGCTCACCAGTCTATCAATCAACAATGTCCTAAACTCCTTTAGGAGGGGGAGGCAAATCATCTCTTTTTGATTTAGTCATCCTACTAGGTGTTTGTAGGGTCCTCTATGGATTCGGATTCAATGGGATTAAGGGATTTCCTCTACTCCGTGTGCTAGCCACACACTGGCGTATGCCCAACTAAGAACAAAAACAAAAATAAAACCCGATACAATAAATTCAATTCACAAATCAACACCGTATTCCCTAGCAACAGAGCTAAAATTTGGTGACATCTAAGCTACACCTCCACTCTAAAAATGATACGGTCGCTGTCAAATATAGTCACCCAACATAGGTTGGAGTTGAATCCCAAGGGAATACGCGGAATCATGGCTCTCAATTGTTATAATCAACAGACAGAATTGGAAAAGTAAATGGGGTTTTGAGTAGCAATGTCGAACAAGTAGCAAATATCAACTTCGGTTGCAATCAGTCATAAGTGAACCCTAGGATTGTGTGCCCCCTGACTTCTTAACTCGATAGTCTTATCATGCTACTAATCAATTGTACGTGCTCTACACGTGTACCTCACATTAATTAATAATAAATATATATTAACAGAATAAATTATTGCATGCATAATTCGAAATAGAAAAAAAAAATTATGTAGTGTAAAATTGTGTATAAAATTTAAATACATAAGAAACATAATTAATAAATCAAAAAGAAAATGAAAGTAGCTAAACTTTCTTGATATGAATTTTGAAAGAATAGAAAATTTAGTACTCCTAACTATAAATAGAGTTGAAAGTGAAATTCTTATCTTTTAAAAAAAATTACATAAATATGAAAAAGAAACTGTAAATTAGAACTCTACATGACAACATCCATTAATTATTATATTCAACTAAAAATAATTCTAGTAAATTGTCAAAGATAAATAAAGCTAACTAACATTTTATTTAACCCCCTCCCTCCTTCCAAAAAAAAAAAAAGCAACTGTGCTAATATATCACCTGTCATAAGTTGTTTTTACTGTGATTTCACAAAAGTATATGTAAATAATTGATTAGGAATATCAAATTTCATATCACTGGTCCAAATAAAGTTTTCATGAAAGAAATAGTAAAATTACTCTATCAACCTTAATAAAAAAAGAAAAATAATCATAAATTCGATTATAAGAGAAAAAGATAAATACAATAATGGATGTGATGTTTTCTGAATGTATTTTCAACTCTAATTTCATAGATTAATATATATACGCTGACTTACTCAATTCTCTCGTTAAAGATGCAGATATAACCCCTATCTCATATTATTTTCGAGTACCCTCAATTAAAGTTAAAAAAGTCAATAAAAGTCCAAAAGAAGTAACGAAAGTACAAGAAATAATGGATGATAATAAAAACAACAAATAGCAACAAAACAAAAATTGCAACAAAATAATATGATAATTGAGATGTCATAATAATACGGTTAAATCTAACCTTTACACAAAAATTTCTCAAAGTTCGATCGAACATTCATCTACCACCTATAAACTACAAATATATAATATAATAAATTGAGATGTCATAACAATATAATTAAATCTAATCATTATAATAAAATTTCTCAAAATCATCTACCACGTGTATTAAGCAGAAAAATTAAGTGAACAAAATCAATAACAAAATAGTACGATAATTGAGATATTAAAATAATATGATTAAATCTAACCTTTACACGAAAAAATTTTAAAAGTCTGATCAAGGATTCATATATATAATATTGGCTTGAAATTGATGAAATTATTATACACCACACCTTCAAATCTCATCGAAGAAATAGTTATAAGATTATCTTCGCTATCAAAAAGCTCATCAAAGAAATAGATAAGAATATCTCCGCTATCAAAAATTTCTACACACGACAAAAATATAGTGAAAAACATCGTGACAATTGAATTGTAATTGTAATTAGTAATTATATCATATTGAATTCACAAACGATTATGGAATGAACATATTTTAGAGTGAGTTCGAGTGTACCAAAGAGCACTAAACAATTTATTTTAATAGAACTTTCATTTATTTAAGGTAAAATTTTAATTAATTTACAAGTATTAAATATTATGATTTCTTGCGTAAAAGAAATTATAAATCAAATTAATTGTGAATTTTTTTACCTAGCGTAGGGCAATTTTTTGACCCCAATTATTATTCTCTTTTCCTCACGTAGTCCATTTAGGATTTAATTTTATTTACACCAACATATTAATGTTTTCTTCCCAACTAGTATTCTGTTTTCCTTTTTTTTTCAATTATTGTTCTATTTTTTCTATTTTCCTTACTTCGATCTTTTACAGCTTACTTCGTTTAGGATTTTACTATGTATTACTACTACAATCTCCTAAAAAGAAGAAAAAAAGAGACAGTTGGTAACAAATAACTACAATTAGCTATAATTTTCATTAAGTTAAGAATTTTAAATATTAATATAATAATTAAACGTCAATTATTTATTAAAAAAAAAGTAAAAAGATGATTTTATCTATGGTAAAGCCATTTAATGAAGGGCAAAAAATTCAAATCATATTTCGAAGGATCTTCACACTTTTAATATATTGTAGATAAAAAATTTAATACATAAAATTTAGTGTATTTTAGTGTCATAAATATAGAAAAATAATTAAATCCCTACATAAAATAGAAGATCATAATATTAGCATGAATGCAATCTTTATTGAATGAATCTAATAAAATTATTAACATAAAATGGCTCATAAAACGACTTGAATATATATAAAAAAGGGGATATGAGACGCCTACCTTTTCGATGTTGGTGTGCAGGTCAATGTTGAGTGCTCAACATGATTCCAGGAGGTAACGCCAGCAGCTGAGCCAAAGCTCCTCGCCATTCTCTTAGAAAGTTTCACCATACTCTTTTGTCGGCTGGACTTATAATAACTGCAATTCTAAGAAATTTCTCATAATGAAAATCTTTTTTCATGAAATTATTTTGAATCTCTTTCTATTACCCTTTAAATAGAATTACCTGAAAATCTTTTTCCTATTGGATTATGGTAATAATTTACATGAAATAAAATTTAATACCATTATTAAACTTCATGGAAAGTTGAACTCCAATAATAATTGAATTTGCAACAGTGTCAACTTAATTGAATTGCTTCATCCAACTCCTAGTTGGATACAATCGGACATACAAAGTAATACATATTAATTAAATTACTTTATAGTAGACAGAAAATAGAGTTATAAATGGAAGCTTAAAGAAGGTTTTACATATAAGATAAATAGATGCATATTCTAGTGACTAGTTGAAAACTGCATGAGAAGAGGATAATCAATAAGATACTTAAGTCGATGGATTCAACCACGTTGATGGAATTAGAGGCGTGATTTTATGCTTCTTTTATTAATGTCAATTGATATTTATGGAACTTAATTGTGTATTCACGTGTTTTCCAAAAGGAGAATAATATGTTCATGAATTTATGGCTAAAAGGATTTGCCTAACTAGACTTCTTCCCATATATGACTTCTACAAATTAGACTTTCTCATGTATTAATTGAATTTATAATAAATTAAGAAAAATAGTGAAAAGACGATATTGTCTATTGCGAATATTTTAAATGAAGGGTAAAAAGTTCAAATCATTTTTCTAAGGGTCTTTACACTTTTAATATATTATAGATTATAGATGTTGAACCAACCCGATACCTTGCATGCAGAATCGATAAGTTATATACTTTCTATAGTCTTTTGGATGAGCAGAAAGATTTCACCCTTTACCTTTTTAGTCTCAAAATGTCGCTTTACTAACCCTTATCTTGATCCCAATTAACTATTACCTTTTGAGTCACTAGTTATTAGATGAAATATAACCATCTTATGTAGATAAAACCTAGTAGCGTAGATCGACAGTTAAACTTCAAATTACTATTGCCATTATCTTTTCCTAGTTACTACTCCTCTTTTGGAATAAGTAGTAATAATCTAGGTGGGATCCTAACATTTGCAACTACTAGAATAACTATTAAAGTGAAGATAATACAATGCATGCATGGGTATCGGTTCAGAACAACAATAGCACTTTCTCTACCTTATCAATCCGCTAGGGTTTTCATAACCCTAGCTATGGGTTTTTGGTCGTTCATGCTGGTGAAGAAATCAACAACATTTATGATTGAAAGCATAGATGAAATCGTAATAATAAGAGGTAAAAAAATCCACAACCGTAACTGAATTAATCAACTAAAGTTAATACAAGAAAATCTCAAGATCAAAATCTAATATTGGAATCAAAATATGTTTGTGAATATCAAAAGTGTGTAACTTCTACTAAAAAGCACATAAAAGGGTATTTATAGTACATGAGAAAACCCTAAAACCAAAGCCCGAATAAAATAGGAGAAAACAGGGTCGGTGGCGACTTATAGTCTCTACTTGCGCCCTGACCCTAGGCGTAGGTGGCACTTGCGGTCAGCAGGGAGGGCGCAAGTGGCGACCGCAAGAGCCAGACCAGAATTTTCCTGCAAGTCAGCTCTCGGGATTTTGGACTTCTAGCACTTTCTTTGCCCATATGCGGTCCATAAGTGCTACTTGTGGTCCACATGTTGACTTATCAAGTATCAAGAGTCATCTTTTCAGCTCTTATTCAATTTTCGCACATCGTTTGATCATTAACAAGCCAAAAAGTGCCCCAAACATCCATAATTTATTCGATAAGTAGCCAAAAATACCTTTTTCCCCTTGCAGTTGGCTTCGCAGCTAGAGCTGCCGGTGTGGGGTCTGTTGCTCGAGTTCTGTTTGACCTAATAGTCACCATAGGAAAAAGAGTGAAGATGATTAGATACTAATTTAGATCGCCAGATACTAATTGGAATCAAGTTACAATACGAAAGAAAAAAGAATGGAAGTTTTCCTGAAGTCCTATAGCCTCCCAAATAAGAGTACAGATGTCTCCATACTGTTTCTCAAGATTTTACTGGATCTATTTTTGTATAATGAGATCGATAAACCTAGGATTTGATACCAACCTTGTCACAACTCAGATGGATGTGAGTGACACCCACTCCATTCTCCGGTAGGAGAACCAATAACTCTAAAAGCACTAACCAACACTAAAAAAATCAAATCAACTAATTCATTAATAATTCAAAAATAAATTCAAGGTCTAAATCAACTAGGATAATTGCGAAACATACTCCTAAATAAAATAACCATCCCTAGGGACCGAAAGTAGATGTATCAAATTACTAAAGAATGTCAAGAAGTGGATAAAACCCAAAAAAACTAAAGGAAAACATAAGTCCAGAATAAAGGACTAAATCATCCAAGAGGGATTCATGGTAGATCGAAATATGTGGCTCACCCTTGAATCCAAAGTCTGACGCTAGAATCATAAATAAGGCTTCATAGGAGCCGCTAGAATATGTGATGCATTAAAAAAAGCAAAAGCAGCTGTAATATCAGCACACAAGAAAACAACATTATACTAATAGGGTCATTTGGGCAACTTAAGATGAGAATATGAACACTCAACCACAACATAGTACAACAAGTTAATTCATGTTTATCCCAACTATACCTTAATACAACTCGTAACATTTAAGAAATTTAGAATTCTTAGTAACTAGTCAAAGACATCTACAAGTATTCAAATTAGTTAAGTCAAGTCAAGTCAAGTCAAACAAACACTACACCATATAGATACAATACCCGATTCACTCATAGAACTGTCAAACTTACATATACCTTGTATATACACGCTAAGGGTATCATAACCATCCTCTAATTATAAATTATAGGGGACAGGTTCCGTCCATGTACCTAATCCCAAACACAAGTGCCTACCAACCTTATTCCACCAATAAATCGTGAGAATATTCAATTACCAAAATATTCCATAATATACAATAAAATATGAAAAAATCATATAAAACAAAGATATCAACCAACACTTGTAATATCCAAAAACTTAATTATTAATTTACTTGAAAAGTGACCACACACAAATTAACATGCACTAAAAAGCAATACTAAGAAATATTTAACATGCACATATAACACAAATTGAAATAAACTACGTAACCATCACCTACCTCAATCCAAGGTTGCACTACTAAACTAAGCCAGAGTCTTGTCTTTTCGTGCAATTTTCGCTTATTTCAGTCTAGAGATAAATACAAAATACATAATTAATGCAATAACCTATCCCATTAGAGATTATAACTTATTTCTAACCCTGACCTATCCTATTAGGGATTATAACTCATTTTCAACCCTTAAGGCCAAGTTCATGATTATTTTTTCCCCATTCTATGGCTTTTCTACCATACTTCACCTAAACTATCAATATCATGGATAAATTAGTGAACTAACAACATGCAAGGATAATTTAATGATCATTAACCAAAATCCAATGATTTTATACTTAAATTACTCCCTTGCACTAGAAAATCAACTAAAACCAACCCTTAATCCTCTCCAAAACTATATAAACTAGAAATTCTAAGGCTAGATTATCAATTAACTAGTTAACGGGGATGAATTTCTTACCTTCACAAAGAAAATGATGGATAACTGATGATTTCCGCCCAAATCGCCTCTCTATTGCCCAAAAAGTGTTTTAGAAAAAGAAATAATTTTGAGAGAGTTTTTGGGATAAAACAATGATTTATGCCGTTGTCGCTATAACGACACATGTTGCTATAGTGATCTTTGACCACGTTGACCGATCACTATAGCTGGACTTTATCCATTTTTTAGCATGCTGTTGCACGTCGTTGTTGCAATGTTGATGGGATAGAATGTCCATATTTCTACAAAAAAAAAATTTTCACCACACACCTTAAATCTAAAATGCCCCAAACAATACCCTTTTATGCTAAAATAAGCAAAGAGATAAGTAGTATAGTGTAAGCTTAGGTCTAACGTCCAAGACTACACGATTGACCTCGAGTTTTGTAAAGATCCACTTTTGGTAATATAATTGTAAAGACCTAAAAATTTGATGAAATATGTAAAATTTGTGATTTCATGTGATTTGAGTGTTTTATCCCTCTTCGTAGCTGCGTTATGTTATTTCTGGGGTGTGGGAGTTATTGACATGATTTTTGATACATTTTGGCATCATATCATTTATGCAATATTGTGATTTTTTATGGCTTCAACAACCTTATTTTAGACTTATTAGGATATCTTTTGATTCATGTGACAGATGGTCAAACGGATTGTGCTAGCAGCTCTGAAATATTGATGTTAGGCTAGGTATACCTTTGATTCGGATCCCGGTGCACCTAATCTCATTTCAACCTATTGATCGAAAAGTTGAAAATTAAAAATATGGTAGTAGGACCCCATTTGATCAAAACGACCTCGGATGAAAAATCTTACTTCGCCAACATATCAAAAGTATCAATTTTAGGGTGTTAGCATGTTTGGTATGATATACGACTTTTAAATCACATTTCGACCCTCGATTTGAAAAATTATAATTTTGAGTTTCGGGGGTCAACTTTGTGAAAATGATGTTATTTTCAAAATCTAACTTCGCCAACGCGTTTGGAACGTCGAATTTAGTATGGTTGCATAGTTCGTTTGCATATATCGAATTCTGAACGAATTCCTGGCACCCCACCGAAGTCCGAATTGGACAAAAAAATAATTTTTTTTGCAAAAGTTGTGCAGAAAAATCTGTACTATTTATACTAGTTTTTTGGCCTATTTTGTTCATTTTTCATCTTGTCTCTTGAGAGTTAAACCCTAAAATAGTATGGGAGATTAAAAGTGAAGCTTGTGGGATCTTGGGAAACTATATTAACACCTATTTTTTTATTTTATTACGAATATAAGGTAAGAATTCACCATTTTCTCACTAATTTCTTAATAAAATTCTCAAAATCTCAAAAATCTTAGATCTTGATTTTAAACTTTAATTTCACTCCTTTTCACTTGAATAATATTTTTATTTTATAATTACTAGTTTTTCATCAATTTAACCATCAAATCATCTTTGATTCTTGATTTTAAACCCGATTTGAAAGATTTTACCCGGTAAAGCTCAAAAATATTTTTTCTTCGATTTGAACCTTATTTTTTACTCGATTTAACGTGGATTTTTAGATGTAGGTTCCTAAAAATATGGGGAACATGCTTTCAAAGTAAAGTTTCAATTTAGTTCTTCTTTCTTGGAAACCCATTCCGGAGGTCCATTTTGATCCCAAACTAATGGTCAATACGGGTGTCGTTGATTTTATTTTGACGCATAAAATTCATATTTGACATTTATAATGGAGTTCAAGATCGTTAGTAAAAAGTAAGGTCGCAGGTTCGAAGTATAGCGGACCGGTTTCAACTTTTGGGGTAGGTTATGACTTAACTTTTTCAGATTAGGCTTGATAGTAAATGGTGATACAAAATGCATGTTAAGGGTGGGAAATAATCATGAAAAATTTCTATTTATGTGTTGTGTCTTTGTGGGGGCCTATATGTGATGCAATTATTGAAATTGAGTTATTATGTGGTATTTGTAACCGTGTGGGGTTCTATATGATATTAATAACCTTGAATACATGTGAATAATTGTATTGTATTGTTAAGATGATTAATATGGTACCATTAATGTATTTTGATTATATTCATACTATATTGGCATATGAGACATGTGGAAATTCATGGATGAAATTGAAATAATGAGTGGATATTGGCTCACATGGTTGTGGAAATATATCATTGTGGTTGGTTGTGAAAATACTCATTGTGATCGGTTGTGATAATTATATCCTCATATCATACTCATTAATGAAACATTGGTACCACTATGGTAACATCTGAGAAACATTGGCAACACCTTTTTAAAACACTCCCCAAGAGATGTACCGGGGAAAAGATATTGTAACACCTTATAAAACCTTTTTTGGGGGATATGCCAAAAAAGAGATATGAGATATGTGGATTGTATCCCCCCATGGGTCCTGCATTAGGAGGCTTGCCTCCGTGGGTGTATACGGGGATTATGTGATGATCCCGAAGGTTGTGCGATGACCTCATGCATCATCATCATCATCATCATCATCATCTTCATCATCATATACATTGCACTTACTTTATTGTGTTATGTTGTGTTGTATTGCCATATTGACTTGCCATCTATGTATTTATCATATCTTCTTTTACTTGTATTTGATGATCTTGTAAATGCATGTTCCCCCTTGTTCTTCTTATATGTGATATAATACGTACTTTTGTTCTATCTTGTTATGATGTTATAATATATGTGATATATTAAAACTATTAGTGCAAGCGGTGTGGGCTACCGTTATGGTACATTTTCTGATTACAGGTGACATGCCCTTAGTGTATATTTTGTATGCTTTATTTACTACTTTGCTTGATCGGCCTATGATGCCTATTGATTACAAGTGGACCGTACTCATGCCTACTGCGCTCTTTCGGTGCAGGTCATAGCTCGAGTGCGCCTCAGCTTGATTGACTCGGACGATTATTGGAGCTTCCAAGGTAGCGGTTGGATATTCATGTGTCTGAAGTTCACTTCTATCTTTCTATAGTAGTTATGTCTTTTTTGGTATTCGGAGACAGATATTATTTCTTTGTGGTTATTTTTCGATATATTTGACCTTTGGATTGTATTAGTAGTTCTTACACTATTGACACCTAGTTTTGGGCATGATTGGTATTTTGGATAAGTTATATTTGTATTGTTATGGTTACTTATATGGTTCAGCTTCATTCTAGAAGCCTTATCTTGGGATATTTCTGTCTTTTCCTTTTTTCGTATTAGCTTGGGTGATAGGTTTACTTGTTAAGATGTGCCGCGACAAGCGTCATCTTGACCATTATTTTTGGGTCATGATAAATTGGTATCAGAGCAGCTCGATTTTATTGGTCTCAATGGTGTAAGAATGAGATGTGTAATAGAGTCTCACGGATTGGTACGTAGACGTCCATATCAATATTTGAGAGGCTATAGGACGTCTTTAGGAAACTTTACTCATTTTATGCTTTATCATGCAAAGTTCTTTCATAGCTTGTGTTCTGAGTTGTGTTTCACTCTTTTTATGCGAATGGTGTGGCTTATACTACTATTAGTTGAGAGATGTTGCGAGAGATTGATGGAGATTATTTGTCGGTTGTAGGCCTATTAATGCTTTCGAGTTGTCATGGGATCAGTTTGTTGATGTTTTTCTAAAGAGAGTTATGCCTTTCAGTTTGCGAGATCGAATACGAGATGAGTCAAATCGTTTGGAGCAAGGCTCTATGACAGTTGCTGAGTATAAGGCATGGTTTCATACCCTGTCCAGATATTTCTGTAATAGTATTTTCACCGAGTTTGGGAAGATTCAAAAGTTTGTGAAGGGTTTGGATGTCTTTCTTTAGTTGGCTACATCTTAGATGGTTGTGCTTAGGGCTCCTCTTTAGAGTATTATGGATCATGCTAAGATGATAGAGGGTATTATTAGTGTATCTCAGGGAGGCGTCAAGAAGGTGCAATGTTTTGGTGAGTTCAGGAGTTAAACATTTCGATGTAGAGATTTTAGAGGTTCTTGTGGATACCATAGTAGGTCAAGTGCAGGCGGCTTTACAGAGTTCGGGTGGTGGATCTTCTAGTTCAGCAGTTTAGGGTGGTTTTTCGGGCCCTGTTGTACCTTCTTCTATTGCGGCTGGTCATAGAGGTTGTTATATGTGTAATGAGATTGGCCATGTGGCCAGGGACTGTCCTCATTGGGTGATTCAAGCTACTCTTATTTCAGCTGTGAGAGGTAGGGGTTCTACTAGAGGTGCAATAGGTAAAGAAGGTGGAGCCCATGGTGGTGGTTGTGGGGTGACCCAGGCAGTTGATGGTCGTGGTCAGTGTTATACTATACCAGCTAAACCTGAGGCAGACACTTCTGAAGCTGTGATTACAAGTATCATCCCCATTTGTTTCAGACCTGCATCTTTATTATTTGATCTCGGGTCGACTTTCTTCTATGTGTCTACATATTTTGCTTCAAATTTTGATTCTGTTAGTGAGCGTCTTTCCATGCCTATTCGTGTATCTACCCCGGTAGGTGATTCTTTAGTGGTGGATTGGGTGCATCGATTTTGTATTGTAACTTTTGTCGGGTGTGAGACTTTGGTAGACTTGCTTATGTTAGATATGGTCAATTTTGATGTTATTTTAGGTATGGATTGGTTGTCTCCTTATCATGTTGTCTTAGATTGTTTTGCTAAGACTATGACTTTAGCTTTGGTTGGTGTGCCAATGATAGCTTAGAAGGGTGCACTTTATTTGGATCCTAAGAGGATTATATCTTATGTTCAGGATCGTAAATTGGTTGAGAGGTGATGTTTATTTTACTTGGCTCATATTTGTGACACCAATGTTGTTTCGCCTCCTTCCTTGGATTCTGTCCGTGTTGTTCATAATTTTATGGATGTGTTCCTTACGAACTTGCCTGGTATGCCTCCGAATCAGGATATTTGACAAGTCAGTGGTGTATATCTAACTTTTAACTTGTACTCTATCAAATAATAGTATAAAAAGATGTCGAACCCACAGAGATTGGCTTATCTATTCTATAGATATATCTTATTTCAATTACTATTTGATAAAATCAAAATAGAGTAAGATGGTGGTTTAAGTTGATTAATAATACGTGAACAGAGAAATATAGAAAAAAAAATTTATAAGTTAAAGAAGTGTTGGAGTCTTGACCTCACTTGATATTTCTATATAAAGTAATTTTTTTTCTATTCCTCGCAAAAGTATAAATACCTCTCACGATTATATTTATATATTATTACTGAAGTAGAACAATTGAGTGCACTTCTTTCGGTTATACACTTTAATTGCCAAAATAGTAATATTAATGAATCAGGAATACGTACTCAAACTTAAGCATGCTCTTGTAAGTAAGTCCCTTTCGGTTATCCTACTTGTTATAATAATTATTACACCATTTACCTCTCTCAATTATAAATAAGTGTAGAATTAATTATTATAACGTAAAATAATTAGATGTCTCCTAAATGTTAACAATCTATCAATACTCCAATAAACAATATTACTTCTTCTACCTCTCTCGGTTATAGAATTAATAATTCATTAATATAAAGTACAAAATGGATAGATGTTAACCAATTAAATGACATTTAACAGCAAAGCAGATAAAAATTAAGTAGAAAGCTTTAGCTCAAGCATGTGAAATTTAGATGCTACTAACGAAAATATTCATCTCCATTAACTATGAAAATAGAAGAATGAAGAATAGTTTCGCTATTTAATTAAAACCAGGAGCTTAGAATTATTTTCAACATACAGAGCTAAAGAAATAGTAGATAAATAACTTTAAAAGAAATAAATATATTGATCTCTCGCTTCTCCCCTCCCTTCAGCTGCTTGATGAAAGATCCTTTTTATAGATTTTTCTTTCATGGCACAATTGTAAATAATCTTCCTTTTTTGGTAAGTTTTGAAATGCAACTTGAACTGTTGCAAAGAAAATCATTCCCAAGCTTTCCACTTTTGTCAAACTCGTGAAAGTTCCCTGCACTTTCTTCATTTTTCTTTTATTTTTCTATTTGTTTCAAAATGGTGGGTCCCAGCATGGCAACTTACTCTTTTTAGCTTTTTTGTTCTTCTTTTTTTTTCTTTTTCTTTTTTCATGATCTTGATTCTCAAGTTGGCGATTGGTTATTGTAATCATCTTGTTTTCTCTCTTCTAACCAATTGTCTCCTTGGTTGTCATTTTTAATAAGTATAGTATTCTTACAAACAAAATAGAGAATATTAGTAATAAAAATTAATTAATTAATTTAAATTTATTTGGATGTTTTTCTCTTATCAAATTTTCCCCATACTTAAATATTTGCTTGTCCTCAAACAAAGAGAATTTATAGTTTATAGTGGTTAAACTTTTAAGCATAATCGTGAGAAATTTTGAATGAATGATTTCATGAGTTTAAATAAACTTTAACCGAATTCATATTAACTTATTGACAATTGAAATAACAATATTTCCTAATTCCAAGTGTATCTCACCAAATGAAGAGAGATGCCCGTACATCACACACTATATCAATAGGATAAATAAGGGTATATGTCGAAAAGATTCACTCACTCTCAATAAAGAAGTATCTCATGTTACTGAAAATACCAAAAGCTTGATTATTATGTGATTTTCCACTAATATAGGAGCCTTTGAGTTGAGATCATGTAGGACTTTATAAGGTTGTAATGTAAGCCTAGAGATAGGTCGGATACATATGAATAATAGTGACTTGAATTTTCTCTGGGCACTACAATTTATTTTTATTAAATTTTTTTTCTGAAACATAATGATATATATAATATTTCTTTCTTTTCTGTTCTTTTCTTTTCTTTTTCTTTTTTGAAATTTTACACATCACACTTGATTCTCTGCAATTTAATTAACTCTCAAGACAAAAGGAAATATGTGAACAAATCATAAGTCATAGCAAAAAGAAAAATAGATATGGCTTAAAACTCGGTGATCCATAAAACAAGAGTAATTTATTTAGGCTCAACGGCGTTAGCTAGAGGTAAAATTATTAAGGTAGGTCAATTTAGGCTATTTGTTTAACAAGGAAGGCCTACTTTCATTTTTCAACTCAAAAATCTACCTAGGATTTCTCCTCGAACCATATTCAAGTCAAGTTCTAGATTTTCAAATAATCATGACAACTAGGTAATTTATACTGATCACACCATACACTTGAAACTAGTGAACATCGTGATTTCGATTGCCAATAAGCAAGTATGAGTTTGCAAAGATATACATGTAGCTCATGAATCATGCTCATTTTATCTATTTATTAAATCTCTTCATTTTCAAATCATAAAGCATTTAACTAATTTATTTCCTAAAAAAATGTCTGATTCAAAATATTACAACCATGGCAAAGAATCGAACCAAGAAATCCATGAAAGTACATAAATTGAAGTATTTTATATCGTGTTATAACTTATAATATATATAATTTGTAATATAATATTTATATACCCCTATACTTAAGTAATGTCATGTCCCCATGACATTTTACTATATTATAAATAAATATAGTAAAAACAAAAATAGAATGATATAAATACTTTCCTGAAAAATAGTCCTGACAAAGTTTGTTTTTATGTCCAATCGTCAGCCTGAGGCAGTGCGACCAAATGTAAACTTGGATTGTCATGCATGTGAGATTGAGTTTGTATACGATCTTCACTTTGTGCTTTAGAATTAGTTGAAATCTCAGAATGAGGTGCAAATCGGCATTTATGGTTTGCCTAACATAATGTTTCAATAATGCATGTTTTTTTATGTCTCAACATCACAAGTTGTATATTCATTCAGCTATAATATCCATTAAAATTAATTGGGACTGAAGAAAACTAATTTACTTTATATGATATTTGAAAGTTAAATTTATTTTCTCGTTATCAAGTGATGCTTTTCTTCTGCGGGAAAAAATTAATATAAAAATCATCCAATTTGATAGGTTGTAGCTTTTGAAAGCACAACAGAAATTTAATTGTTGCATAATATGGTGATTACAGAATTCTTAAAATATGTGGATTTAACGTACTACCTGTGTGAAAGAAAGATTCTTAGCACTAAAAGATGAGAAAACTTACAATCATTTTACTGTTAATGCTCATTCATCTATCATTTTTCATTTTTTTTCTTTTTTTGATACTTACTAACATAGTCATATGAATGAGATGCAAGTTAACCAACCTAATAATAAGAAAACATGACTGATTTATTCACATATACAATATTTGGAGTAGCTCTCTTTGGCTTTAAACTGTATAGAGCCAGCACACAAAAGAAAAAAAACAAGATACTACTTTTACTCCTCTAATATTTTGTTCACTTTACCATCTTCAAAAACATAATAAAAACTTTTAAAGGAGCATCAGCTGCAAGTTGCTACTTTTATCCACCGGCGTTATGGTAAGTATTGCGTGATTAATCGTTCCAACCACTGGTATCTGCTGCTATTTCTTCGCGCTACTAAAAATTCATGTCACTATTATTATCCAAAATTCCAAGATCAGCAAATCCATTGCCAGCATACTCTGTCTAAGCATCTAGTTGTGGTGCTACTTCAGACGAAGCTTCTCCATATAATAGTTGATTTTTCTGTTCTTGAAAATTTTCTTGTCCTATAGAAAAATTGACACCCATATTTGGAAAAACAACTGGAGGGACATTAGAAAAATTGGTTAGAGGTAATGCTCCAATCATATTGCTCATCATGTTTTGTAATATCCCGATCATTCCTTAAGCCTAAATCTATCTTTTTGAATGGATATGTATGACTTCCAAAGTGATTGATGTTTAAAGCATGTTTTATTTCTCTAATTTCCACTTATGTCATGTAGATCATTGAATAAGCTTTCCATCGATACCAATTTCATCAAAATCTGACATCGAACAAAGGAGTTATGGCCATTTTACTAAACGATATCAGAACGCCCAGGTTTGACGGTAGACTTGGTGAACCGTCAGGTCCCTGGTGGCCCGTCAAGTGTCCCATCAAGCTAAGGCAGTAACCTTCTTTTTGGGCCATCGTGTGACGGCCTGGTTGGTGGACCGTCAAAAAGTTGACGAACCATCAAATAGGTCCGTCAGGCCGAGAAAGAATATTCCATTCCTGGGCCTCGAGTGATGGACGATTTAGTGGATCGTCATACCCTTTGACGGACCGTCAATCTGACCGTCACTCCGAGGCAAAATGTTCTAGATTTGGCACTTGAGTGATGGACGACCTGGTAGACTATCAGCTCATCTAACGGACCATCAGATCGACTGTCACAGGCCTTGATCTGCAATTCTCAACTTTTTCAAAAGGGTATTTTGGTCATTTCCGCTCCTTATGGCCCTATATATATATATATATATATATATCTAAGTAGATAAGAGGAGATCATTTTCTCTCTTTTCTCCTTTCCTCTTCCAAGAAACATCTAGAGATTAGGGGTTTTTCTAAAACCCAAAAATCCAATCTTCTTTCAAATAAATTCAAGAATTATCCATAGTGATTCAAAGTGATTCAAGAATTAAGTTCCTCAAGTCAAAGGCATCAAGAATCTTGGTCTCAAAGTGTAAGGAAGAAGTTCCAAACAAGTTTCTACATCTCCAAAAATCAAAATCCAAGGTATGTGGGGTTTGAACAAGAACACTCCTTTCGTTCTTGTGCCTAAAGATTTACTTTCTATTATTGATTTACATAATATTGCAAATGGATTTACACCCAAATTTCTCTATTAATGATTTATGAGATTTGAGTTGAATAAGTTTGATATTTATGATTATTTCACCATCATGTTTCTTAAATTGAGAATTTATTCCATGACCCGTATATTATCATATGTATTGATGATTTCTAAGAAATTTAGGTCAAGTTCCATGAGTTGAATATTTTTATTACGAATTGATGATTTTTGAATGATTTGAGATAAGTGTCATGACTTATGCCTTTCCATGAGAAATTCGACAATTGAATGTGTATTGATATGTGAAATTGAGAGGCAAGAATAAGTCTTGTGATGTTTCCATGAAGTTTTTGATATTTGAAATGATTTGATAAACAAATGTACTTGATATTGAGAAAGCTTGTGTTGAGTTGAGTCGAGTTAGGAATCCACAAGATGTTTATGATTTTCAGATGAGATATATATTTATGTTTTGGTCTTTATAATAGAACCATGAGTTGATATTGATTGAGGAGGATTTCTTAACGCGTTATGAGCTGAGTTTGGGAGGAGTATTTAGCACCGAGCGGGAAATTTGGTATTTCCCCAAAACTACATTCCACTGTAGGATTAATGTTGATAATTATGGGCTAAAGGCCGAGTATGATATTGTGAAGATGAGATTGAGGTTGTACTCCCTGGCAAGAGTACAACACCCCTGCCAATGTGGGGTTCTCTCCTTAGGAGGGCAAAACGTTGGACTCCATGCGGCTCACATAGTGTAGTCATGTCGGTTATAAGAAACTCCCACATCCATAATGATTTAAGTCTCTTAAGTTATTGAGCCACTCTAAGTCATGAGTTAAAGATTTTGAGTTGAGATAAATGATTTACGAGATTTTTAAAGCACGTATTACTACTGATGATTTATGAGAAAAATGTTTCAGATAATTCAAGCGAAGAGAATTATTATGGTCAGCATGCATGATTTTCTTATACATTTATGATATTATTTAAATTTTGTATCCACCCCCGCATACTCAGTACATTTCCAAGTACTGACTCCCATACTCTTTTGTATTCTATATCTCATCGTGATATAGTTTAGGTGCTCAGTATCAGCAGCGACAGTGATCTTCGAGTACCTTCTTCTACATCTCTGCAGTTGGTGAGTCCTCATGGTTCGAGGACATGTATCTCTCATTTTATCTTGCTAATAGATGGTTGTTTATTTTCAGTTCAGTACGAGTCAGTTGGGGATCTGTCCCAATGGCTCCTTAGTCTTATGTAGTAGAGGCTTTGTCAGATTAGTGTGCCAGTAAGTACATGATCTTAGTATTTTGGTTGTACAGGACAGTATCATTTTGTATCTAAGCATGGTCATGACATGCTTATTCCTCTTTATCATAGCATGATTTGTGTTACAGTGAGTTCTGAAAGTGATGACAGGCTTAGAGGGTTATCTTGAGGCCACGTGTGACCATAAGCACTGTGTGATGTCTCGGGATGGGTTCTTGGGGAGTTACATGTTTTCAATGGATTGTAAAGTAGAAGTGGAATTAAAAAAAAGCTTATTTTGCATATTGTGAATTGTAGTCAGCTCGTCCTTTGTTTGATATTGTTGAGCAGATATATTATTAATATTCTCTTCTATCCTATCAAGTTGCATGAAGGTCAGTAATCCATATTGGTGGTTGCTGCATCGAAAGTGGTGGATGTGGTGCCTCGACATTATTTGGTCCAACACATGGTCCGAGAGCATGAAGAGTACTCAATCCCATATTTGAGGGTATAAAAGTAGCCATATCAAAAGGCAGAGGATCTCCATAAATGGAGATTAACTTAGTTATAGTGGAGATATAGTATAGAGATCGTATAGAATTTTTTACTCGACATTTCTTCATTTTGGTGCAAATGACTCGACCAACGTTTATCTATTTTTCATTTAGTAATGCATATAACCATGCAGCTAGCATAGGTCGTATTTCATTTGTATTTTTATTTGGCACCAACCTAGAGTTTAGAATCAACAATCATACCTTTGCGACCACACTAAGATTTTTTTGTTGGAACCAAACTCTTCTACCATTCGGATTTGCGTGCCATTCTACTTCGAAAAGACATAGTTCTTGATATTGATATATTTCATCCATGTTTGGTCGGCTCATAAATCGTTGATACTCACCATCTTCTGGACTAGGCAAACCATACAACCTGTTAATAACAAGTGGACTAAAGAAAATAGTGTTTCCCCAAACTGTGAAAGTACATCTTTCTATATCCATATTGGCGTAAAATTCCCTTACGAGAAATGAAACTACAGGTCCGGGATTTTGGATAAATTGTACCCAATTTTTTTGTTCAATTGCTTCAAGGATGTATCTAATTTCTTCACCATTTCCTTCATGAGTAAAAGTCCTAGTTGGACGCACTAAAGCATCATTTTCCCACGCTTTAGCTCCATAGGAGACAAAGCTATTAGAATCATACCTAAGTGTAGAGCATCTTGGTGCCATTTTTCTTTCTTTAACGTTAAGAATTTTGAGATTGTAGAGAGAAAGAAAAAAAAAACAGTGAACTAAGACACCAAAATTGTATTTCTTAGTTTAGTTTGGTAGTGTTTTTCAAAATGATTTTTTTTTATTTATATAGCTGTATTTATGTTCCAAATAATTACTTTTACAATGAAATTTGATTACCTAGAAAAGGAGGTATCACATTTACTACAAAAAATGAGTGCAAGTAACTTGGACAGAGCTAGTAAAACATTTAATGTCAGGGAGTATTGGAGACTTTATCAATTTGATGGCTAAGTTTTTAATTACTTTACTACTAAGTTTGAACCTTTTAGGCACATAGTAAATTTGAAAATTTGTTGTCTTTTAAATTATTGTGAATGACTTAATTAATAATAATTGTAATACTAATAATAAATAATAATAACAATAAAAAATAATGGTTAAATTTTTAAAATATATCTATTTAAAAAAATAATAATAATAAAAATTTACATATTTATAACTATCAATAATTATTTAAAAGAGTTAAGAAAATAGTTCTGAGTTTAATGTCATCAGCTAGATTTTTTCTCTTTTTTTCTATGTAAAAAGGGTTGTTGAAGTCTGTTTATCAAATACTTTGGAGATATAAGGCTTCAGACGATGATCGTTTACTTTAAACTTTTCTTTCCCATTATATGTTGTATTTCAATCGCCCCATAAGAAGTTATATCTGTTACTTTGTATGGTCTTGTCCATCGTGATTTGAATTTTCCAGAAAACAATCTCAACCGACTATTGTATAATAGAACCTGATCTCCAATATTAAAGCTCTTATGACGAATTATTTTATCATGCCATTTCTTTATTTTCTCTTTGTATAACTTAGCATTTTCATACGCTTCAAGTCTGAATTCCTCCAATTCATCAAGCTGTAACAAACGGTTCTTACTTGCGTCTAAAAAATTGAGGTTAAGCAATTTTATAGCCCAATATGTTTTATGTTCCAATTCGACAGGTAAATGACAAGCATTTTCATTTACTAGCTTAAAAGGATATGTTCTTATGGGAGTTTTAAAAGCTGTTTGATATGCCCATAAGGCATCATCCAATTTTAAACACCAGTCTTTACGAGAGAAACCAACAGTTTTTTCTAAAATTCTTTTTAATTCACGGTTGGATACTTCTACTTTCCCATTTGTTTGAGCATGATACAGAGTTCCTATTTTATGAGTGACTCCGTACTTCGACAACAAACTGGAAAATTATTTATTCACAAAATGAGTTCCTTGATCACTTATGATAACTCGTGGGGTTTCAAATCTAGAAAAAATATTTTTCTTGAGAAAAGAGCAAACAATACGAGCATCATTTTTTTAGTAGCTATTGCTTCTACCCATTTTGAAACATAGTCGACACCCACTAAAATATATTCATATACATTTGAAGGAGGAAAAGGAACCATAAAATCAATTCACCAAACGTTAAATATTTCACACACAAGAATAGAGTTAAGAGGCATTTCATCCTTTTTAGAAATATTACTGTTTCTTTGACATTTGTCACAGGTAGCGACAAATTGTTTTGTACCTTTAAATAGAGAGGGCCAGAAGAACCCAGCTTCTAGCACTTTAGCTGCTGTTTTTCTTTCTCCTTAATGTCCTCCTACAGCTCCATCATGACAATGGCTTAATATATTATTTATTTTTTATTCTGGTACACATCTCCTTATCATGTCGTCTGCACAAAAATTAAATAAGTAAGGATCTTCCCAAAAATAATATCTTATTTCTTTTTTTAGCCGTTTTCATTACTCATAAGAAAAATCTTTCGGGATCTAACCCCCAAATAAGTAATTTGCGATGTCAGCAAACTAGGATAACTAATTCAGAGTTGTATTGATTGTATACATATGTTCATCGAGAAATTCTTCTTTTATATCTGATGTCTCAATCGGAGGATTTTCCAAACGTGAAAGATGATCAGCTACCTGATTTTCTGATCCTTTTCTATCTTTGATTTCAAGATCAAATTCTTGTAAAAGAATAATCCATCTTAGCAGTCTAGGTCTAGCATCTTTCTTAGCTAAGAGGTATTTTAAGGCTGCATGATCAGTGAATACTACACTTTGGTTCCTATTAGAGATGAATGAAATTTATCAAATACAAATACTACAGCCAACAGCTCTTTTTCAGTTGTAGCATAAATCTTATGTGTTTCATTGAGTGTTCTACTGGCGCAGTAAATAGGTCTGAAAATCTTATTTTTTTTGTCCTAATATAGCTCCTACTGCTGTATCACTTGCATCGCACATAATTTTAAAAGTTTGACTCCAATCAGGGGTAACAACGATTGGGGAATTAGCTAATTGTTTTTAGAGAATTTCAAAGGTTTTACTGCAATTGTCTGAAAAATCAAACTTGACATCTTTCATTAATAAGTTAGTCAGAGGTTTAGAAATTTTTGAATTTTTTTTTTTATGAATCTCCTACAAAAACCTGCATGCCCTAAGAAAATTTTAATACCTTTTATAGTAAGAGGAGGAAGTAACCCTGCTATAAGATTAATTTTAGCGTTATCAACTTCTATCCATTTAAAAGTGATTTTATGTCCTAAAATAATTCCTTCTGTTACCATAAAATGACACTTTTTTCAATTTAGAACTAGATTTGTTTCTTCACATCATTTAAGCACCAAACTTAAATAATAGAGACAATCTTCAATGTTTTGCCAAAAAGGGTGAAATCATCCATGAAAATTTCAAGAAATTTTTCTGTCATGTCTGAAAAGATTGCGACATGCAACGCTGAAATGTAGCAGGAGCATTGCATAATCCAAATGGCATTCTTCGATAAGCATATGTACCTTGGGACATGTAAAAGTAGTTTTATCCTGATCTTCAGGAGTAATTGATATTTAATTATATCCAGAATATCCATCAAGAAAACAGTAAAACCATGAACTGCAACTCTTTCAAGCATTTGATCTATAAAAGGTAATGGAAAATGGTCTTTTCTTATGGAATCATTAAGTCGCCTGTAATCGATATAGACTCTCCATCCTGTGATAGTTCTAGTAGGTAACAGTTCATTATGTTTATTTTTTACTATTGTTATTCCTCTTTTCTTTGGTACTACCTACACAGGACTCACCCAAGGACTATCAGATATTGGATAAATAATACCTGCTGCTTGAAGTTTTATCACTTTTTTTTACGACTTCTTACATTTTTGGATTCAATCTTTTTTATGGTTGGACTATAGGCTTATAATTATCCTCCATGAGGATTCTATGCATGTAAATAGTTGGACTTATTCCCTTGATGTCAGATACATCTCACCCTAAAGCTCTTTTGTGTTCTTTCAAAACTGCAATCAATCTGATTTCTTGTTCCACAGTTAAAGTAGATGAAATAATTACAGGAAATAACTCAAATTCAAGAAAAATATATTTCAAATGAGAAGGAAGATTTTTAATTTTAATTTTTTATTGAACTTCCTCTAATGGGATTTCCTCATGTTCTGAATCTTTTTCTAGCATTTCAGTATCTTCTTTTATTATGGGATTATCATCAGTTATGGTACCTGACTTGGCCAAATATCTTTCGAGTGAATCTGTAATCAACTAATTATCTTTATATTCATCTGCAAGGTTATGTAGTAAATCAATTTGAAAACAAGAAGATGATGACTTATCCTCGAGAAATTTCATTATTTTATGCATATCAAAAATTACTCTTTCCTCATCAACTTGTAATATCAACTGTCCTTGACATACATCGATAATTGCTCGTCCAATTGCAAAAAATGGTCTACCTAAAACTATTGGTACTTGGTATTTTTTTTCCATTTCAAGTACTATAAAATCTACTGGAAATACAAATTTATCTTACAAGAACATCTTCAATTATTCCCTTAGGTTTTTTAGTACTTTGGTCGGTCAATTGAAGAGATACGCCCGTACTTTTCATTTCACCAAGCTCCAATTTTTTAAAAATTGAAAAAGGTGTTAGATTTAATAAAACATCTGAATCACATAATTCTTTTTCAAAATGAGCTCCTCCTAAAGTACAAAAAATGACAAAGCTTCCTGGATCACCAAGTTTCTGTGGAAGTTTACTTTGAAGAATAGCGTTGCATTTTTTAGTGAGCTTAAACACTGAAAATTCTTCTAATTTTCTTTTACTTGACAAAATATTTGTAAGAAATTTAGCATATGAAGGCATTTGTGTCAAAACATTTGTGCAAGGTATGTTAATGTAAAGTTGTTTTAAAATCTCAAGAAATTTTGAAAACTATTTGTCAAGTTTTTCTCTTTTCATTTTTTGGGAAAAAGGAAGAGGTACAGAGTGAGGATTTATCATCAATTCATTTTCCTGTACTTTTTTTTCTTTATCTTTTTTTTCTTCATTCTTACCTTCATTTACGTGCTTCTTGTTTAATGAATTCTCTTGTTTTTCTGCATATGGGCCATCAAGATCTTTACCTGAGAGCAAAGAGATTGCTTTGAGGTGTTTCTTTGGATTTTTCTCTATATTACTTGGTAGGGCACCTTGAATCTGTCTAGATATGAGTGTTGCTATTTGGCTCACCTGGATCTCTAAATTTTTTATGGCCGAATGGTGGCTTTCAAACTTTTCATTAGTTGCTCTAATGTGTTTGTGAATCAAGTCATCAATAGTCTTTAAGTGCTTATTTAGCAAGTCTTCAATGTTTGATTGTTGATTAATTTGGGGATTTTGTTGGTATTGCTAAAAATTTTGTTGTCCTCTATTTTGATTTTGGAATGCAAGTGATCCTTGTACTTGCTGCTTTTGATTAAAAAATATTTGAGGATTTTCAGCACCATCAGGATTACTCCATTGAAATCCTGGATGCTTATGTGTCATGGGATTACTAAATGCATAATTATTGTTGTAACCAATAGCATTTATATATTCATCATTTTGAATTGAAACTTGGCATTCATGATTTAGATGATTATCTCCATAAACGTCATATTTTTTTAAGTTGAGGTATAGATTGAGCATTTACATGAAAAGCCTCAAACTTTTGAGTGAGTGTTGTAATTTGTTGTGTTAATGAATTTAGAGCTTCAACTTGATTGATTCATATTGCTTTCTTAATGATTATTCTGTCATATGGCCACTGAACTGCATTTTTTGAAATTTCATTGAGTAATTATGTAGCTTCTGTAGTTGTTTTACTCATTATAGATCCTTCTGATGCTGCATCAATTACATTTCTCACGGAGGCTTTAAGACCATGATAAAAAATATATAAAATGTCAGGGTCTAAAATTTCATGGTGTGGACATTTTCTTAACATTGCTCTCAGTCTTTCCCATGCTTGATAGACAGATTCATTATCTGTTTGTATAAAATTATTAATTTCTTGCTTCATTTTAATTTTTTTTGCCAATGAAAAATACTTATTTAGAAATCTTTGGGTCATTTGGTCTCATGTTGTAATAGAACCTTTTGGTAAGCTTCGTAACCATGTCTTGGCTTCTCCTTTTAGTGACAAAGAAAAAAGTCGTAACCTGATAGTATCTGTTGTGACTCCATTATATTTACAAGTCTTAACAAGTTCAATAAAGTCGATTAGATGGGTATGAGGATCTTCACTAACGTCACTAGTAAATTGATATGAATTTGTGATAATTTGAATCAAACCTGCGCAAATTTCAAAGTTGTTAGCAGCTATTGGTGGTCTTTGCACACTTGATTCCCCCTCAAAGTGATCTGGTCTTGTATAGTCTCTAAGTATCCTATCGCGTCGTGGTACTACCTTGTCAAACTGTTCTTCTATTTGATGTGGGTTGTTATTATTATTAAGTTCATCGTTCTCCATTTCTTTTAGGGAAAGAATTTGAGACTGAGAACCTTGTTCTTTTTGCAACAATCATAGAGATTTTTCAATTTCGAGATTATACGTGATTAGTTCTTTTGAAGAAGAACGGGTCATAAACTTCCTGAAATCTCAATTTAGAATAATTAGAAAAAATAAAATAAAATAAATACAAATACTAAATTATCTCAAATTAGTAATAAGACAAGCAATCTGTAGTAGATCTGGACAATCCCCGGCAACGACGCCAAAAATTTGACAAGTCAATGATGTATATCTAATTTTTTACTTGTACTCTCTCAAATAATAATATAAAAAGATATCGAACCCACAGAGATTGGCTTATCTATTCTATAGATATATCTTGTTTCAATTACAATTTGATAAAATCAAAATAGAGTAAGATGGTGGTTTAAGTTGATTAATAATACGTGAACAGAGAAATATAGAAAATGTTTTTTTTATAAGTTAAAGAAGTGTTGGAGTCTTGACCTCACTTGATATTTCTATATAAAGTAATTTTTTTTTCTATTCCTCGCAAAAGTATAAATACCTCTCACGATTATATTTATATATTATTACTGAAGTAGAACAATTGAGTGCACTCCTTTCGGTTATATACTTTAATTGCCAAAATAGTAATATTAATGAATCAGGAATATGTACTCGAACTGAAGCATGCTCTTGTAAGTAAGTCTCTTTCAGTTACCCTACTTGTTATAATAATTATTACACCATTTACTCTCTCGATTATAAATAAGTGTAGAATTAATTATAATGTAAAATAAATGTTAACAATCTATCAATACCCCAATAAACAATACTACTTCTTCTACCTCTCTCGATTATAGAATTAATAATTCATTAATATGAAGTACAAAATGGATATAAGGTAAGAATTCACCATTTTCTCAATAATTTCTTGATAAATTTCTAAAAAACCCAAAAATCTTAAACTTGATTTTAAACTTCAATTTCACTCCTTTTCACTTGAATAATGTTTTTATTTTATAATTACTAGTTTTTCATCAATTTAACCATCAAATCACTTTGATTCTTGATTTTAACTCGGATTTCAAGATTTTACCCGGTAAAACTCAAAAATATTTTTTCTTCAATTTGAACCTCGTTTTTTACTCGATTTAACTTGAGTTTTCAGTTGTAGGCTCCTAAAAATATGAAAAATATATTTTTGAAGTAAAGTTCTGATTTTGTCCTTCTTTCTCGAAAATTCATTCCGGGGGTCTGTTTTGATCCCGAACCAAAAGTAGTCAATATGGGTGTCATTGATTTTGTTTTGACGCGTAGATTTCATATTTGATGTTTTTAGTGGATTTTAGGATCGTTCGTGAAAAATAAGATCGTGGGTTCAAATGTAGCGGACCGGTTTCAACTTTTGAGGTAGGTTATGGCTTAACTCTTTCAGACTGGGTTGGATAGTAGATGATGATACAAAATGCATATTAAAGGTGGGAAATAATCAGGAAAAATGGCTATTTATGTGTTGTGCCTGTGTGGGGGCCTATATATGATGTAATTATCAAAATTGAGTTATTATGTGGTATTTGTGACCGTGTGGGGTCCTATGTGATATTAATAACCTTGAATAATGTGAATAATTGTATTGTGTTGTTAAGATGCTTAATATGGCACCATTAGTGTGTTTTGATTATATTCATACTTTATTAGCATATGAGGCACATGGAAATTCGTGGATGAAACTGAAATAATGAGTGGATGTTGGCTCACATGGTTGTGGAAATGTATCATTGTGGTTGGTTATGAAAATACTCATTGTGATCGGTTGTGAGCATTACATCCCCATATCATACTCATTCATAAAATATTGGTAACACTGTGACAACATTTGAGAAACATTGGCAACACCTTCTTAAAACCCTCTTTGAGGGATGTACCGGGGAGAAGATATTGTAACACTTTATAAAACCTTTTTCCGAGGGATGTGCCAGAAAGAAAATATGAGATATGTAGATTGTATATGGGTTGACGAACCCCCTCATGGGTCCTGTGTTGGAAGGCTTGCCTCCGTAGATGTATACAAGAATTGTGCGATGATCCCAGAGGTTGTGCGACGGCCTCATGCATCATCATCATCATCATCTTCATCATCATATACATTGCACTTACGTTATTGTGTTATGTTGTGTTGTATTGCCATATTGACTTGTCATCTATGTATTTATCGTATCTTTTTTTACTTGTATTTGATGATCTCGTATATGCATGTCCCCCCTTGTTCTTCGTATATGTGATATAATACGTACTTTTGTTCTATCTTGGTGTGATGTTATAATGTATGTGATATATTAGAACTGTTAGTGCAAACAGTATGGGCTACTGTTATGGGACATTTTCTGATTGTAGGTGACGTGCCCTTAGTGTATATTTTGTATGCTTTATTTACTACTTTGCTTAGTCAGCCTATGATACCTACTGAGTACAAGTGGACCATACTCATGCCTACTGCGCCCTTTCGGTGCAAGTCCTAGCTCGAGTGCGCCTCAACTTGATTGACTCAAGCGATTGTTGGAGCTTCCAAGGTAGCGATTGGATATTCATGCGTCCGAAGTTCACCTCTATCTTCTACAGTAGTTATGTTTTTATTAGTATTTGGAGATAGATATTATTTCTTTGTGGTTAGTTTTTTGATGTATTTGACTTTTGGCTTATATTAGTAGTTCTTACACTATTGACACCTGATTTTGGACATGATTAGTAGTTTGGATAAGTTCTTTCTGCATTGTTATGATTACTTATATGGTTCGGCTTCGTTCTAGAAGCCTTTTCTTGGGATATTTCTGTCTTTTTCTTTTTTTGTATCAGTTTGGGTGATGGCTTATTTGTCAAGGTACACCGTGACAAGTGTCATCAGGACCCTCGTTTTTTTATCGTGACAATAATTCCAATAGTAACCAAAAAAAAAAAAGTAAAAAAAAAAGGTCATGACACATCCTTTGTGTCTTTAAGTCACAATTCTATGTGTCTCATTAAAAACGGTATAATTCTCTTTCTTAGTCGCTAACTCTGGTGTCTTTACTATATATTTTTGAAACTAAACTTGAATCTTTTATGTTATTTGTATTTTCTAATCTATGATAATAAACAAATCATCATTTTAATTGGATTACTAATTAATATTATTATAAAAATTTGGTTAGAATTATTTTATTAGTGAGTTAATAAGAAAATAAACTTCTGTGATGATTTACAGATTTGTGTAAAAGGAAATGACTTTTTTTAGATTTTTAAATCTTATTTTAACATATAAAAATAAAAATCTCTTATAAAAATAACATAATATTTTTTTAGATGACCACAAGATCAATTAACCCGTGAAATGATTATGTAAATAGAGCAATTTCTAATTGGTGCATAACATAAAGTCTAAACTCTAATTTTTTATATTAAGAAAAATGATTAATACATACTAAAAAAAAACAAAGAAAAGAAAAGAAAAGAGAAACAAAGAAAGTTGAGAATCATTTCCTATGATCCATCATCATACATATCTTTTTCTTTTGAATAATCAATACATACAAAAGATGATATGGCACCTCTCTGTGATCTTCATTGCTATTTATCTTTTTTGTGATTTTTTTGATCATTTTTTTACTTTTAAAAAATTAAAAATTTACCTTAACATTATACACAACATTTATTTCTATTTTTTATTGTTAAAACTTAAATGTATCAAAATTTACTATTCCACTTAATAATATTTTAAAAGGCTAAATATTTACTAATTCAACCTTTCATTTCCTCCATAAAAAAATAAATAAATGGAGGAGTTTATATATATATATATATATATTCTCAAATGTATCAAAGTTTACTTTTCGCTTATTCATATTTTTTATAGTACACTTTAAAAGGATAAATATCTATATCTATAATCTATAATCTATAATATATTAAAAGTATAAAACCCTTTAGAAAAATGATTTGAACTTTTTACCCTTTATTAAAAGAGTCCCCTTCAGATAAAACTGTCTTTTCATTATTTTCTTCAATTTATTATTTAATTATGTTTACTATATTAACTAGACTTCTAAAATATATGGGACTCCTAAAATATATGAAAACTTTTAATTTTAAAAAGATTGTATTCTCTCCATTTTTTTTCAACTTTTCAATGCTTTCACATAAATATCATAAATTTTTTTACCCACACCACCATAATCACTTCATTATATGTAAACCCCTAACCAAATCCTCTCTTACCCCATTAATGAAAAAAAGGGTACCAAAATATCGTGTTTTGATTCTGTTAAATTATCAAATTTAATGTTTTTTTTACTGATTAATTAAAAAAATACTTTTAAAATAATATAGAAAAATACTACTAAAATAAGACTTTATTAAGGAAATACTTCTATAAATATTGAGATGCACATTAAACTAGAGAATAAACCGATTTAGTTGTTGAAAAAATATGATTGATGTTCATCTAACTTGATTCAGTTGAATGTCTAGATTGAAGGATGCTTAATTTTCTAACCCTTAACTTTTCACTATTTTGACAACATAATAGAATTCAACGTGTGTGTATATATAAATCTTCTTTCTTTTTATTCAAGTCATTCTTTAGGGTCAAAATTTTGCTCAGACAAGAATTATTTTCATTAAAACTGAAGCTTTGTGATTACTATAGTATTATTTTATTGTAGTTTACAGGTGTGATCACTATTGTATTATTTGACTATAGTTTACAGGTCTAGATGAATTTACAGGTGGTAGATGAATGTCGGTCGACTTTATGAAATTTTTTAGATAAAGGTTAGATTTAATTGTATTGTACTTAAATATCTATTTTGAGAAATTTTTTTGTGTAAAGGTTAAGTTTAGTTGTATTATTTTGATATCTCTGATATCATATTATTTTGCTATAGTTTACGAGTGGTAGATGAGTGGCAGACGGCTTTGAGAAAATTTTTGTGTAAAGGTTAAATTTAATTATATTGTTTTGATGTCTCTATCATTGTATTGTTTTGTTGCAGTTTACAGGTGGTAGATGAATGTTGATCGGCTTTGACAATTTTTTTTGGTAAAGGTTAGGTTTAATTAAATAAATTCTCCAAAATATGTTGAATTTAATTATTGTGTTCATCTTTATTATTTAAACAAATATCCTATTTAGTGTAACGTTATCTCTATTAGTTTGTTATTTTGTGGTAATTTACAGTTTGTAGATGAATCTCGATCGGCTGTAAGAAATTTTTGTGTGTAAAATTTAAGTTTAATTGTATTATTTTGATATCACTTTTATCGTACGATTTTGTTGCAGTTTACAGGTGATAGATAAATGTTGGTCGGCTTTGAGAAATTTTTTTATGTAAAGGTTAGGTTTAATTGTATTATTTTGATATCCTATTATCGTATTATTTTGTTATTGTTTACAGGTTGTAGATGAGTGTCGGGCGATTAAAAATATTTTTGGTAAAGGTTAGGTTTAATAAATAAATTTTCCAATCTTTACATACTCAAAAGATATTAAATTTAACTATCATATTCATCTTTATTATTTAAATAAATATCCTATTTAGTGTAATGTTTGAACTCATTAAAGTAAGGTGCACGCGCAAGGCGTGTACACCTAAACTAGTTTCATAAAAAGGTGATGTAGTACTCCATTCATATTTATCTTTTTCTTCCTTTTTTTTGAATTTTGTTCTTCATTCTTTTTATTAATCAATTTGTCTATTAATTTAAAAATAATCTATTTATCTATCTATTTATATATAATAATATAAAGAAACAAGAAAAGATGATGTGCCACCTTTTTATGATTTTTATTTTTATTTATCTTTTTTCTTCTTTTTTGGGCTTTTTCCTTCATTCTTTTCATTAATTAATTTCTTTATTAAATAAAAAAATTCAATCATATTTACCATTCTAATTAAATATAACGAGTTACAAAAAACCTCCATCTATTTTTATTTTATATTTAAATAATAGGTCTCCACAACTTCCTTCTACCTAATTTTTTTGAATTATTCAATCTATAAATAAGCATCATATATGGAGTTGTTGAATACAAATTTTTATTTTTTTCAGTTTTTAAATTAGTACACTTATATAATTATTTTTCTCCTTTCGTGATTTTCTTCTTCATCTTTTCATCTATCATGTATTTAGTAATCAAAAGAAAGGACATAAAAAAAAAATGATGTTTTCAATATGGTCATCACTTGAATTAAGATCATAAATATATTCTTCAAAAATTCATCAAAGGGAGGTTCACATTAATTTTGTACGAGTTTATCAAGATGAAGAAGGGAGCTCAATTGTCTTGGAAGATTCATAAAGAGAGATGATCATAGTAATTTGGTGAAATGTAAAAGTTTGGATGATTTACAAATATTTTGAAGATTTATTAGTGTATTATTTTAATTTAGATTAATATGATTTTCTTTTTGTATTTTATTTCTTCATTTTGATCAAAGATGTTTGATCACATACATAATTCGCTTTTATTTAGAAAAAAATAAATTGTAAAACTCTACTGACCAATATATTAGAAAGCTCAATTAGCAAATATTACTCAATTAACTTTGCTCTTCTTATTATTATCAATGCATGTTTTGTTTTTGTGTATAACTTTTTGTCAGTTTCTAACTAATTTGACTTATATTAACCAAATATATAGATTTTTTCAATAATCTTAATGTTATAACACACATTTTTTGCTAATAGTAATTTTTTAATATTTTGTCACGGTTGAAAGATATATTATCAATGGTATATTTTTCATAGTAACTGGCTATTAATATCCCTAAAAATATATGATGTTACTATATTAGAAACCAGTCAAAGAACAAATGAATGAATCATCTTTTTGGTCTTTTAAAATTTTATGTACATTGTAACTGAGCATATTCTAAATTTTACTTTGTGAGAATACATTAGGTATATTTTATTTGTTATTTTAATTAAGCATATATATTCATATTTTTCAATGTGAATAAATAACATATAATCATGTGTGATAGTAATGTAATCATACGAGAATATTTTTATATAATTGACATTCACTACTTAACTTTGTTTATTGCATTTAATATATTATGTTAAAACTAAAAATAAACCATTTCTTTGACTTCTCTTAATTCTCATTTAAAAAATCAAATCCACCCATTTAATTTTCTCAATAAATTATCTATGTAGTATGACCGAATATATAAATTATTTTTCTTGCTTATATTGTAAATGAGATGTGAATAAGGATTAGAAAGAGTCATGTTATTGCTCTATTAAAATAAATGTGTATATGTGATTGTATTTTACTTTTGATTATTTGAAGCAAATAACATTTACACTTAATTTTTCTATTAAAGAAGGAGTTATCTTTTAAAGAGTTATTATCATATATTATTTCTAGTAATGACTATGATAACAATTAATTTGTAATAATAATCTTATTAATATTCTCAAACTCTTCCATTGCTCTATATCTATTAGGGATGATTATTGATCTAATTTCTGATATCATTTCTACAGCTGAACCTTATATGTACGAAAAATGTAATATTTTGTCTCTCTATAATAATTTCTATAAAATGGAGTAGATAAGTACAACATTGAGTCAGTGAGTCATATCATGACTTATTTTAAATATACATTTCATTTTGAATCATGTGTTTAAATTCAATTGTGAAGTATAACCTGAAATGCAATTTTTATTATCACAACTTATGTTCTTTTTCGTGAGATGTTTTTCTCAATAATTACTATATAAAAATGAAGTTAATCAGCATACGAGATTTCTAATATTAATGAACCGTACGCAATGCAAATGCACATCAGATAAATCTCAATATGAAAAATCAATATCAAAGAAAATCAAACAAAAAGGAGAAGATTTCACGCACTGCATCCAAATATATTTCAATTTATTTATATTACAGATCGAGTTATTTATACACAAAAATGTGGTAATTTATAATCAATTAAACTTATAAGACCGTGATTTAATGTGTATTTTTTTACACATTGCTATTAGAGTAATTGTCAACAAACGACATCAATTACTTGAAAATATATTAAATTTTGTGCGAAGCGTGGATACATATATTAATATGCTTATTAATACTTCCTCCGTCTCATTTTATGTATCGCCATTTCTTTTTTAATCCGTCCCCAAAAATGTCATCTTTCCTTATTTGGTACTCCCTCCATCCCAAATTATTCGTCCCAAATTTCTTAATTTGATTTTTCATTTTACTTGTTTTTTTTCATTAATTAAGAATAAACAATTTTTTTTATGTTTTATCCTTTGCATTAATTATTTTTTCTTTAAATTAAAATGTAAACATCATTTAATAGAGGTACTATGATAAACTAGTCATGTTATTAATTATTTTTCTTAATCAACGTGTCATCTCAATTTGGGAAGGGTAAGTTAGGAGAAAGGTAATAATAATTTAATGACAACATTCTCATTTTATTTTTATTGGATTTCATTTAATAAGAAAAGACAAATAAAAAATAAACTTTAACAAGGATAATTGATAAAATTTATAAAATCATCACTGTCCCCAAAAATATCATCTTTTGTTATTTGGTACTCCTTTCATTTCAAATTACTCGTCCCAAATTTTTTAATTTGATTTCTCATTTTACTTATCTTTTTTTATTAATCATGAAGAGGCGTTTTTTTTTTTTTTTTTTTTTTCATGTTTTACCCTTTACATTAATTTTTTTCATGTTTTACCCTTTACATTAATTACTTTTACTTTAAATTAAAATGTAAACATTATTTAATAGGAGTACTATAGTAAACTAATCATGTTATTTATTATTTTTCTTAATTAATGTGTCATTTCAATTTGAAACAAATAATTTAAAATAAAAAAATAATAATTTAATGACAACATTTTTATTTTATTTTTATTGGGTCTATTTAATAAAAAAACATAAATAAAAAATAATTTTTTTTAAAAATAATTTTATAAAATTTATAAAATCAACACTTATTTATTAAATTACATAATCTGGGGAAAAGACGGCACGGACGGAGGAAGTATTAATTAATAAACTTGTACCCACTTCTCTACTCTCTATTGTCTCTTTTTAGCTTGACGAATACAGAACCCTAATCAATCTTCTGATTTGATCGATCGGAAAATGGATGAAGAATACGATGTGATTGTTCTAGGCACAGGTTTGAAGGAATGTATTCTTAGCGGTCTTCTATCTGTTGATGGCCTTAAGGTATTCTATTCAGATCGGTTGGATCTTTTTTCATTCTGTCAATTCCATTGTCCATTTTCTCATACTACGTATCAAAGGATCTGATAACCCTGAAAACTTTGATGCAAAGTTGTATTGATGTATACCTTTGGCTCGGCCCTTTTTTAAATGATCGATCTTCATTGTCAAACTATATATTAGTTGTCTTCATCAATGAAGGAGCTAGAATTTTCACTCACGGGGTTAAAAATATGAAAAGTAAGCACAAAAAGAAGTCCAAGGGGATTCAATATGAAAAGTAAGCACAAAAAGAAGCCGAAGGGGACTCAACATCTACTCTATATACATAGAAAAATAATTTAGTTTACGGCATTACCTGGCTCTACCCCTCGTCTTCATTTGCCGGTGATTTATTAAATTAAAGATTATTGTTTCACTCAACAATATATATATATTTGATAACGACACGTTCCAAAAACTACCTTGGCCTAGCTAGTTTATGAGTACATATTTGAGTTAAACAGGCTAGTGTAACTTTGGAGATGTACTTATTTAGATGTGATTATGTGCACGAGCATCCCGTCCTAGAACCTATGCCAACAACAGCAGCTGCCTAGTGAAATCCCACTGTGGAGGGTAGAGTGTACACAGACCTTACCCCTACCTTGAGGGGCGGAGAGGTTGTTCCCAAAAGACCCTCAGCTCAAGTGAAGTAAATCAAAGAGCCTAGGGTATTTCGGATAAAGTCTCTCTACCCTCCCAAGCCCCCACTTTGTGGGATTTCACGAGGTATGCTGCTGTTGTTGTTGGCATAGGTTCTAACATATGCCATATAACTAAATTGGGTAATTATGGGCTTTATGCTTTGAAATTATGTATCTACAAAATGCAAGAGAGTAATCAACTTTACACGTGGATTGAATGATAGAATTTTGGTTGATTCAATCTTTTGGGTGAAAGAAAAGAAAAAGGAAAGAATAATTTGTGGTTACAACGGAAATAGATTTCATTTTAAATATGCTTAACATTCCTTTTTTATTGTATGTATTTTTTTGTAGTTGTCTGGTGATTGCTTAAAGCTTATTTCATGTGAAATAGGTTCTGCACATGGACAGAAATGACTACTATGGAGGAGAATCAACTTCCCTCAATCTTGTCCAGGTAATTTTCCTTAAATTTTGGGCATGAATTATTTGTCCTATTTGTTTCTCCTATTTGTCTGATAGAATTATTGTGTTCTAGCTTTGGAAGAGGTTTAAAGGAGGCGATAAACCTCCAGCTGAACTGGGTTCTAGTAGAGATTACAATGTTGACATGATTCCTAAGGTTTTCCCCTCTTACTTTATCTGTCTGCTTCACAGAAACAAAACCTTCCATTGTTTGTGTTGTTCTAAATCTTTTTTTTCTGGAGCAGTTTATTATGGCAAATGGTGCTCTTGTGCGAGTGCTAATTCATACTGATGTCACCAAATATTTATACTTTAAAGCGGTTGATGGCAGCTTTGTGTATAACAAAGGAAAGGTATAATTGTTTTTCATGTATGTGGTCTTTCACTTGTTTGGTAAAATTATGTCGTTTAGAATGTTAAATTGGTTTTTGGATAACCTTATTCTAACCCGGAATATTGTTACACTTAATTCAATAGGTGCACAAGGTGCCAGCTACTGACATGGAAGCACTTAAATCTCCTCTGATGGGCATTTTTGAGAAGCGGCGTGCTAGAAAGTTCTTTATTTATGTTCAAGACTATAAAGAAAGTGATCCTAAAACACATGAAGGGATGGATCTAACAAGAGTTACCACAAGAGAGCTTATTGCGTATGCTCTTGATTCTTTTGCTTTCTATTAGGTGTTTGGTTTCTATAGGCTAATTTGAATACATTTTCATGGAATATAAGAGTCCTGGCCTAGTTTTCTTGTGGGACTATATCATACTTTAACATTGGTTGAGGAGCATCTTGAAAAGAATTAGTCAGTAAATTTATTGAAAGGCACTATAAATGTTGCTTCTTGTTGTGTTAGATTTTTTTACAGCAAAGTGAATGTTTCTTCATTGCTGAGCACTTATGCTTGCCTCAAGTGATTTTGGTATTAGAAACTTGTGTTTCTACTGCTTACCCCTCCTTATAGAAAAGAGAATCGATTTTCGTAAAGGATCACAAACTGGTGAAGTGTAATAATCCAATGTTTCCATTGAGTATGTAACTATAAACATTTTAGCTTGATCAGTCTCCCATTAGGACGATGAAGATGATCCATACTGTTAAACTTTTCATGGAAGAAGGTTATATTATGAAGTGGGAATACTTGTGGTTCGGTAACAGTTGGTTTGTGATTGATTTACATGCCTTGCGGGGATTATTAGATTGTTTTTTTTCTTTTGACAATACATACGCCCTATATTCTTGCTAATGGTTATGTGATAATTTTTACAGAAAATATGGTCTTGATGACAACACCGTGGACTTCATTGGTCATGCATTGGCACTGCATAGAGATGACCGCTACCTAGATGAACCAGCACTGGATACTGTCAAGAGAATGAAGGTGGAACACATTATTTTGCTTTTGAATTTCTCACGGATGTTTAAGGTTTGTGTGGATATGTGATGTTTTTCTTCTCTATAATATTCCAGCTATATGCTGAGTCTCTTGCTCGTTTCCAAGGAGGATCACCATATATTTATCCTTTGTATGGATTAGGAGAGCTCCCCCAGGTACTGCTTTGACTTCCTCACTATGTTGTTTTCCCTCATGTTAACGGTTTGTACTTTCCAACTTCTTTATCTTTAATATAATTATTGTTAACATCTGTTTGCTAATTTAGGCATTTGCTCGATTGAGTGCTGTCTATGGTGGGACCTACATGTTGAATAAACCTGAATGCAAGGTAGTATTTCCACTCTGTACCTTTTAGCAAAGGGAAATATATATGTACTTTTGAGTCCTCAATATATATGTAATTTTGAGTCCTCAATATGTGTAATTTTGAGTCTTCTGAAGATGCTCTCTTCAAATCTCAGGTAGAGTTTAATGAAGAAGGAAAGGTCTGTGGTGTTACTTCAGAAGGGGAAACCGCAAAGTGCAAAAAAGTTGTATGTGATCCTTCCTACTTGCCCAACAAGGTAAATGTTTTTCGGCCTGCTGAGATAACTGCTCTGTTGTCAATAATTTGAATAGGCTTCTGGATCTTTAATACCCAGCATGATCTTTGAGTGTAAGTAGCAGTAGATCATGGATACATGTTCTACAGTGTTTCCTAGCAATTTAGATTCCACTTGGTTATAAGTGGAAGTAGTTAAACTACTTGTCATGAGGATAATGTCTGACCTGTTTGTAAGTGGCTGGATGAGTTACTAAACCCAAAACATGCTATTTGCAGGTGAGGAAGGTCGGCAAAGTTGCAAGAGCTATCGCAATTATGAGCCACCCAATTCCAAATACCAACGACTCTCACTCTGTGCAGATTATTCTACCTCAGAAGCAGCTGGGTCGCAAATCAGATATGTAAGTATTGTAGTATCGTAGAAAAAATTTACTTATATTCTCAGGTTTGAGCTGGAAATATAACAAATCACTTGCAAATTAAGTTTACTTCGTAACATGCTCATTCATTTGCTAAACATGCATATTAATCAACTTGATTCTTGTTTGAGTACTGAAAATATTTCATGTGAAAGCCTGGTTCAATGTGGTTACATTCATTTATTAAAAGATCATTAGTTCCACAGTTTGCTCAAATAAACAGATCTTTCTTTTTTGTTTGCCCCCTAAGAAATGGATGAGGACTGCCTTTTCATATTTCGTTTAATTAATTAATTTCGCACAATCTCGCATTTTCAAAAATTGTCCTTGCTCTCATGTCTTTCTGATTTGTTCGTGTTATTGTACACCCCCACCTGTAGGATTATACCGGTTTTGTTGTTGTTGTTCTATTGTTCACACGCCTCAATTTGTAGTATGTACCAGACCCTGAAAATCATTAAGATTCCCTTGTAGGCAGCAAAAAGGCCATGGGCCCTTTTTTTTTTAGCTCTTTACACTATTCTCTGATTCTTTTTGTGGGGTGTTGGGTGTTGGTATGGCACTTGAAATTTGTTTTGGACAGTTCAAGCTGTGTTTCGGTCTTTTAAATGGGTGGTTTCAGAATTTGTAGAACTTCTTATGGAGTATATGCCAATTGGACTGATATTTGAAGATGTTAACCTCATTGATTAGTTTTTGAGCGGGTCTTGAAGACTCGATGTTTTCCTTGAAAGGCTTAATCCAGCACTATCACTCAATTCAGATTTGTCTTTAAAAAACTCATAACGACTAAGAACTAAAGTCTTCTTACTTGCCTTATGCTTAACATCTGGTTCTTCAGGTACCTGTTCTGCTGTTCTTACACTCATAATGTTGCTCCAAAGGGGAAATTCATTGCATTTGTCTCAACAGAGGCAGAAACTGATAACCCAGAGAGTGAACTGAAGCCGGGCGTCAGTCTTCTAGGGCAAGTGGATGATATCGTCTATGAAACTTATGACAGATCTGAACCTGTCAATGAGTGCTCCTTGGACAACTGTTTTATTTCAACTGTGAGTCTCTCGTAAGTTTTACTTTGAAATCATACTTCAGAAAGATAACCTAACATAAATTTACTGTATTACTCTATTTTGAACAGAGCTATGATGGCACGACTCACTTTGAATCGACTGTAGACGATGTGCTCAATTTGTACACCAAAATAACTGGAAAGGTATTGAGTTAGTATTTACCTGACTTTGGTCTTTCCATTACGTGCTTTGGAAGTTACTAGGATAGATCTAATTGTCATTTTGTATAGCTTCTCTTTTGCCTACATATTTTGTAAACTTCGAATTTCCAAAATATTCTACTTGTGAAAAGTGGCTTAGACATTTTGCCATTTACTACTTGAACTTTCTTCTCACCAAAAAAGCTCTGCGTCGAACTTCAGCTCCTTTGAGTTGGCCACGAGATAACAAATGCACTGTCTAAGAAGCATGTCTTGCTATCATTCAGATGTTTTTGACAAAATATACCTTTGGTTAACCATTTCTTTTGATGTATAACAATTTAGTTTTCTGTGTTTTGCTGAATATTTCTCCCAAAGAGCTTTGAGCAGTGGAGGATCTACCCTTTGCCGAGGGGGTTCGGAGCGAAAAATTATGCTATTTATACATGGTTAAAATTATATTTTATGTATACATATTAGATGTTGAACCCCCTTCGGTTAATTCGTATGTTCACTTATGAACCCCTTAGTGAATATTCTGGCTCCGCCACTGGCTTTGAGATACTACTTATTGAATCCTCTTAGTCTGAAAAGAATAACTTTAGATGGAAGGAGTATATGGCATGCAGAATAGAATTCTATTTTCATGTACTGGACATTAATCTTGCAAATACAGGTCCCAAAAAACTCCCTTACCTTTGGGTTATCAGAAAAAAACTCCTTTACCTTTGAGACAGAGGGAGAGAGAGGAGGGTGCAGTTTAGTCTCTAGGGCAGTTCTTGGTATCTTTTAATCAAGGAAGAAACAAAAGTTGAATCAGTTGAGTTGGGAAAGTTCTGTATAATATCTGTCCTTCATAGGTCTGGATGAACTCCCTTTCCTTGATGATTGAGGGTGTTCATTCCACAAATAAAGTTCTTGAGAACATAATTAGTCAAGTCGCACTAAAGCGTCAATTTCTTCTTTTTCTTTTTTCAATCATGAGCGGCGTGCTTTCTTGGGTTAGTTCACAAAAGTATATCTGATGCTATATATTTGTCATAGCTTCTATAATTTTGCTCGTCCTCTTATGCCTTTCTCTAGTTTGTGTCGTAGCGGTTATAGGTATACATTGCTTGTACCAGTGCCCACATGGATAATATGAGGCATAGTTACTAGCATGGGAATCTAATGTTCACTTTTTTTAAGCTGGAGCTTTTGTACTGAAGACTATCCTGGTGAAAAAGTTCTTCAAATTCTATATGTACTCTTATTGCATCAAAATGTACTTTTCCTAGGCATTGTTGTTCCCTCTGCTACTCTCTTCCTGCCTCCAGGTGCATGGAGGTTGTTGGGTGGGTAATGAAGGCCAAAGGAAAAAAACAAGACTTGTAGCGTATTCTACTTTTCTGTCACTAGGTTTCATTTAAAAGGTGGCTTGTAATTACTGTATTGAGCTTTGAAGGACCTAACTGAGTTGACTCAATTGCATATTTTGTTCAGGTTCTTGACCTCAATGTGGACCTAAGTGCTGCGAGTGCCGCTGAAGAATGAGAAATTCCTTTACGTTTGTACTTTTCACGTATTTTGCTGCTGTATTCCTAGACGTATCAATGCAAATTCTGATGGTTTGGCTGTAGAAGTGGACTAATTTATGATGGGTTCAAATGTTCTTTTTTCTTTCAACAAACATATGTAATGTTTAAAAATTAAATCACTTTTCTTGTACTTGGAGCTGCATTCATGCCGGTCTTTCTTCTCCCCTCCCCTTACTATTATCGGCCGAGGCTGGACCTAGATGTGGGATTCAGATGTACAACATACTCGGTATATTCCCACAAAGGGGCTGTGGGATTCAGGTGTCATCGTTAAATTTGGTTTTTATTAAATTTTCATCCAACTTCTCCATGTGATAATCAGTTCATCTATTACCTCATTTATGTTTTGCTCAAATTGGAAGATGTTGGTAGTACCATATTTGCAACTCATTGTGTGACTATTCTTTTGGTCTATATTGGATTTTTGCCAATTAACTTGGGAAAATAATTTAATTTCAGATTCGTCTGGAAGGTAGGAGCTTGAAGGTTCAAAATTGTTTGACCTTGGCTCCTCGATATTTTGAGGATTTCTACTTGAGTTGATATGCACACGGTAACCTTTAGATTTAAGCTCTTTTTCCTCTGTTCTGTGTAATGGCAGTCAACGGAATGAACCAACAGCCATAAATTTAGAAATTGTCCCCTTTTGTGTTTTTCGCAAATAATACCTGTATTTTCTTGCAACTGATTTAACGATATCGATTGCAAATTCATACCAGGCTAATCAGAGGCTCTTAAGGAAAATAACCAAGATAAGTATCTACCTAGGAATTAAAACATTTAAGTCTTTTCTTTAAATTTTTGCTGTACAGAAGCTCAAAACTAAAATTCTATAACAGAAACCCAATCCTCAAGGAATTATGTCGTTTAACTCTCTTGAATTGGCTGTCAGGCCTTTCATGTTAGGCTTCTGTGAAAACAATCACAGGCCGTTATAAGATAGACCTTCCATAGGACGTTGAGCTCAGTGAGATGGATTTGGAAGATACAGAGTCCACCGGGCGTCAAGTCGATGAGGTGAATTCGAAAGAGAGTTGACGAGGAGGCATTTCTAAGATAAAAGAAGGCATAGTTCTGTGAGGTGAATTCGAAAGAGAGTTGATGAGGAGGCATTTCTAAGATAAAAGAAGGCATAGTTCTTTCAATTCCGCATCCCGATTTAGAATGAACAGTAGCCAAAAAAATTGTGGTTTAAATTTGCTGTACTGTTTAAAAGTATGAGCTAGATTTCAAACAAGAGCCATGATATTACAAGTTTTGAGATGTTATGCTCCCTTTATTGCATGCTTTATTTTCAGATACTCTCGAAGTGATTATTGTCAACTATTAGCATGAATGTTAAAAGTGTTAACAAACTAAACAACCTAAGTTAAACAACCAAAGTTTTTCTTTATTTATGGAGTAAGCTGATTGCATTTTGTTGGTTACATCCTACTGAAACATGGGAATTCTAAAGATACCAGTAAGTTGTGACAACTTTGGACAATATTCAACAACAATACATTTGCCTTCTTGTGTGGAAGTATATCTATATAGCTTTGAAACATACATGAGTTAAAACACAACTGAGTTTACTCCGAAAAAATTTCAAACCATTCTTTTTTCTTCCTAGGTAGGTGTATGTACTGTATACAGTTTTTACATATAAGAAAGTGCTCTCTCTTTACAATTTTCTTTACAGTTTAACAGCTTCGAGAGATCTGAGGAATGTTGTTGTTGGCTTATTTTACCTTTGAGTTGGGTTGGTCGGTAGCCTGCCTAATTTCTCCGGCATTACCCTCTTCCATAGCAGATTCTTGTGTTTCTAATTGTGTTAACTGCACAGCCATAGGTGAAGTGGACTCTTTATGGACCACTTGGCTGGAGCCGTTGATGGCTCTCCTTCTAGCCTTCTTAGCCCAAACAACAAGCCCGTCTTGTATATGCTCGTCGAATATTTCTTTCTTGAAGGAACTTCCCATCTGCATTCGTGCATCAAAGGAAAAAGTTAGAAGTGAAACAATTTATAAAACCAAATGGTAACTAATAAGTATTTGGTGGAAGAAAGATTACCTGTGTGACAATTGCATATAGTGGTAGAGTACTATAACTGCAAAGGAATTGAACAAACACCCTGCAGGAGAAACCAATTAGATTATGTAATTATAGCTTGTGTGGTTCAAACTATTTGGAGGTTAAGTGATAAGTGAAATCATCACCTATTTTTAACCGGAAATTAGCATAACAAGTGTGAAGGCTATAGTGGTAAAGACAAGTTGGACTCAAATAGGTGTGAAAAATAAGCCAAGTAAAACTTTAACCACATCCGGTGTTTGTACCAAGCAAGTGAATACAAGACATGTGTCCTGCATGTATGCATTGTTTTTTTCCCCATTTAACCGTAGTTAAATGATATGTATTCTCACTTTATTTTGGGACTTTCATGGTTAAATTGTTTGGTGTGGTGTAAAGACCGGATGAAGGTAAGTATTACTCTCGGCTGGAGGAGAAAGGAGGGAAACTTACCCTATGACAAGTCGAGGAATGATATAGCGAACCTGTCCCATGATGCAGGAGTTGAAATGATATTGAGCCTGTCAATGAACAGCACACGATATTCTCAATTACTAATAGAAGAAAATGAACTGGAAAGCTTATGCCAATCATCACATTAAGAGTTAGTGTTATGTTTGAAAGATTACCCAAATCCAGAAGAAAAATGCAATCTCAAAAGAGTTCTGGAAAAGGATTATATGAATGAGGAAAAGGACGAGTCGCGGTCTATGAAACCAGAAGTGGTCATCTGATGGTTTCACTACCAAATCACCTTCCACTGCTACGTGCTTTGCAGCAACCTCTCCGGCAAGTTGAGTTATCACATGTTCTAGTTTAGTCCCCACAGCTAACAAAAGCTGCATAATCACAATTAACATATCCATCTTTCAGGATTCCTAGTAGAGAAGGATATTGAAAACAACACTTTTTTTGAAAAATTGAACAAAGGGCTATTCATACTATAATATTTGTGAGTAGTAACCAGTATATTAAAGACTTTGGCTCGTATCAAGGCTGGACCTAGATGTGGGATTCAAATGTAC